>NW_026608729.1:0-55917 GCF_029499605.1 Hyla sarda
AGACATTGTGTCCCCTGAATATATCTGTCAGACACTGTGTCCCCTGAATATACCTGTCAGACACTGTGTCCCCTGAATATACCTGTCAGACACTGTGTCCCCTGAATATACCTGTCAGACACTGTGTCCCCTGAATATACCTGTCAGACACTGTGTCCCCTGAATATACCTGTCAGACACTGTGTCCCCTGAATATACCTGTCAGACAGTGTCCCCTGAATATATCTGTCAGACACTGTGTCCCCTGAATATACCTGTCAGACACTGTGTCCCCTGAATATATCTGTCAGACACTGTGTCCCCTGAATATATCTGTCAGACACTGTGTCCCCTGAATATATCTGTCAGACACTGTGTCCCCTGAATATATCTGTCAGACACTGTGTCCCCTGAATATATCTGTCAGACACTGTGTCCCCTGAATATAACCCTCAGACACTGTGTCCCCTGAATATAACCCTCAGACGCTGTGTCCCCTGTATATATCTGTCAGATACTGTGTCCCCTGAATATATCTGTCAGACACTGTGTCCCCTGAATATATCTGTCAGACACTGTGTCCCCTGAATATACCTGTCAGACACTGTGTCCCCTGAATATATCTGTCAGACACTGTGTCCCCTGAATATATCTGTCAGACACTGTGTCCCCTGAATATATCTGTCAGACACTGTGTCCCCTGAATATATCTGTCAGACACTGTGTCCCCTGAATATACCTGTCAGACACTGTGTCCCCTGAATATACCTGTCAGACACTGTGCCCCCTATATATCTCTGCCATACACTCTACCCCCTGAATATAACCCTGCCAGACACTGTACCCCCTAAATATAACCCTGCCAGACACTGTACCCCCTAAATATAAACCTGCCAGACACTGTACCCCCTAAATATAACCCTGCCAAACACTGTACCCCCTGAATATATCCATCAGACACTGTACCCCCTGAATATATCCATCAGACACTGTACCCCCTGAATATATCCATCAGACACTGTACCCCCTGAATATATCCATCAGACACTGTGCCCCCTAAATATATCTCTGCCAGACACTGTACCCCCTGAATATATCTCTGCCAGACACTGTGTCCCCTGAATATAACCTTGCCAGACACTGTACCCCCTAAATATAACCGTTCCAGACACTGTACCCCCTAAATATAACCCTGCCAGACAATGTACCCCCTAAATATAACCCTGCCAGACTCTGTGCACCCTGAATATAACCCTGCACAACACTGTACCCCCTGAATATAACCCTGCACAACACTGTACCCCCTGAATATAACCTTGTCAGACATTGTGTCCCCTGAATATATCTGTCAGACACTGTGTCCCCTGAATATACCTGTCAGACACTGTGTCCCCTGAATATACCTGTCAGACACTGTGTCCCCTGAATATACCTGTCAGACACTGTGTCCCCTGAATATACCTGTCAGACACTGTGTCCCCTGAATATACCTGTCAGACACTGTGTCCCCTGAATATACCTGTCAGACAGTGTCCCCTGAATATATCTGTCAGACACTGTGTCCCCTGAATATACCTGTCAGACACTGTGTCCCCTGAATATATCTGTCAGACACTGTGTCCCCTGAATATATCTGTCAGACACTGTGTCCCCTGAATATATCTGTCAGACACTGTGTCCCCTGAATATATCTGTCAGACACTGTGTCCCCTGAATATATCTGTCAGACACTGTGTCCCCTGAATATAACCCTCAGACACTGTGTCCCCTGAATATAACCCTCAGACACTGTGTCCCCTGTATATATCTGTCAGATACTGTGTCCCCTGAATATATCTGTCAGACACTGTGTCCCCTGAATATATCTGTCAGACACTGTGTCCCCTGAATATATCTGTCAGACACTGTGTCCCCTGAATATATCTGTCAGACACTGTGTCCCCTGAATATATCTGTCAGACACTGTGTCCCCTGAATATATCTGTCAGACACTGTGTCCCCTGAATATATCTGTCAGACACTGTGTCCCCTGAATATACCTGTCAGACACTGTGTCCCCTGAATATACCTGTCAGACACTGTGTCCCCTGAATATACCTGTCAGACACTGTGTCCCCTGAATATATCTGTCAGACACTGTGTCCCCTGAATATAACCCTCAGACACTGTGTTCCCTGAATATATCTGTCAGACACTGTGTCCCCTGAATATACCTGTCAGACACTGTGTCCCCTGAATATACCTGTCAGACACTGTGTCCCCTGAATATATCTGTCAGACACTGTGTCCCCTGAATATATCTGTCAGACACTGTGTCCCCTGAATATACCTGTCAGACATTGTGTCCCCTGAATATATCTGTCAGACACAGTGTCCCCTGAATATATCTGTCAGACACTGTGTCCCCTGAATATAACCCTCAGACACTGTGTCCCCTGAATATACCTGTCAGACACTGTGTCCCCTGAATATACCTGTCAGACACTGTGTCCCCTGAATATACCTGTCAGACACTGTGTCCCCTGAATATACCTGTCAGACACTGTGTCCCCTGAATATACCTGTCAGACACTGTGTCCCCTGAATATACCTGTCAGACACTGTGTCCCCTGAATATAACCCTCAGACACTGTGTCCCCTGAATATAACCCTCAGACACTGTGTCCCCTGAATATAACCCTCAGACACTGTGTCCCCTGAATATACCTGTCAGACACTGTGTCCCCTGAATATAACCCTCAGACACTGTGTCCCCTGAATATACCTGTCAGACACTGTGTCCCCTGAATATACCTGTCAGACACTGTGTCCCCTGAATATACCTGTCAGACACTGTGTTCCCTGAATATATCTGTCAGACACTGTGTCCCCTGAATATACCTGTCAGACACTGTGTCCCCTGAATATACCTGTCAGACACTGTGTCCCCTGAATATACCTGTCAGACACTGTGTCCCCTGAATATACCTGTCAGACACTGTGTCCCCTGAATATACCTGTCAGACACTGTGTCCCCTGAATATACCTGTCAGACACTGTGTCCCCTGAATATACCTGTCAGACACTGTGTCCTCTGAATATACCTGTCAGACACTGTGTCCCCTGAATATACCTGTCAGACACTGTGTTCCCTGAATATATCTGTCAGACACTGTGTCCCCTGAATATACCTGTCAGACACTGTGTCCCCTGAATATACCTGTCAGACACTGTGTCCCCTGAATATAACCCTCAGACACTGTGTCCCCTGAATATACCTGTCAGACACTGTGTCCCCTGAATATACCTGTCAGACACTGTGTCCCCTGAATATACCTGTCAGACACTGTGTCCCCTGAATATAACCCTCAGACACTGTGTCCCCTGAATATACCTGTCAGACACTGTGTCCCCTGAATATACCTGTCAGACACTGTGTCCCCTGAATATACCTGTCAGACACTGTGTCCCCTGAATATACCTGTCAGACACTGTGTCCCCTGAATATACCTGTCAGACACTGTGTCCCCTGAATATATCTGTCAGACACAGTGTCCCCTGAATATACCTGTCAGACACTGTGTCCCCTGAATATACCTGTCAGACACTGTGTCCCCTGAATATAACCCTCAGACAGTGTGTCCCCTGAATATACCTGTCAGACACTGTGTCCCCTGAATATACCTGTCAGACACTGTGTCCCCTGAATATACCTGTCAGACACTGTGTCCCCTGAATATACCTGTCAGACACTGTGTCCCCTGAATATAACCCTCAGACACTGTGTCCCCTGAATATACCTGTCAGACACTGTGTCCCCTGAATATACCTGTCAGACACTGTGTCCCCTGAATATACCTGTCAGACACTGTGTCCCCTGAATATAACCCTCAGACACTGTGTCCCCTGAATATACCTGTCAGACACTGTGTCCCCTGAATATACCTGTCAGACACTGTGTCCCCTGAATATACCTGTCAGACACTGTGTCCCCTGAATATAACCCTCAGACACTGTGTCCCCTGAATATAACCCTCAGACACTGTGTCCCCTGAATATACCTGTCAGACACTGTGTCCCCTGAATAAAACCCTCAGACACTGTGTCCCCTGAATATACCTGTCAGACACTGTGTCCCCTGAATATACCTGTCAGACACTGTGTCCCCTGAATATACCTGTCAGACACTGTGTTCCCTGAATATATCTGTCAGACACTGTGTCCCCTGAATATACCTGTCAGACACTGTGTCCCCTGAATATACCTGTCAGACACTGTGTCCCCTGAATATACCTGTCAGACACTGTGTCCCCTGAATATACCTGTCAGACACTGTGTCCCCTGAATATACCTGTCAGACACTGTGTCCTCTGAATATACCTGTCAGACACTGTGTCCCCTGAATATACCTGTCAGACACTGTGTCCCCTGAATATAACCCTCAGACACTGTGTCCCCTGAATATACCTGTCAGACACTGTGTCCCCTGAATATACCTGTCAGACACTGTGTCCCCTGAATATAACCCTCAGACACTGTGTCCCCTGAATATAACCCTCAGACACTGTGTTGCCTGAATATACCTGTCAGACACTGTGTCCCCTGAATATATCTGTCAGACACTGTGTCCCCTGAATATACCTGTCAGGCACTGTGTCCCCTGAATATACCTGTCAGACACTATGTCCCCTGAATATAACCCTCAGACACTGTGTCCCCTGAATATAACCCTCAGACACTGTGTCCCCTGAATATAACCCTCAGACACTGTGTCCCCTGAATATAACCCTCAGACACTGTGTTCCCTGAATATATCTGTCAGACACTGTGTCCCCTGAATATACCTGTCAGACACTGTGTCCCCTGAATATATCTGTCAGACACTGTGTCCCCTGAATATATCTGTCAGACACTGTGTCCCCTGAATATACCTGTCAGACACTGTGTCCCCTGAATATACCTGTCAGACACTGTGTCCCCTGAATATACCTGTCAGACACTGTGTCCCCTGAATATACCTGTCAGACACTGTGTCCCCTGAATATACCTGTCAGACACTGTGTCCCCTGAATATAACCCTCAGACACTGTGTCCCCTGAATATACCTGTCAGACACTGTCCCCTGAATATACCTGTCAGACACTGTGTCCCCTGAATATACCTGTCAGACACTGTGTCCCCTGAATATACCTGTCAGACACTGTGTCCCCTGAATATAACCCTCAGACACTGTGTCCCCTGAATATACCTGTCAGACACTGTGTCCCCTGAATATACCTGTCAGACACTGTGTCCCCTGAATATACCTGTCAGACACTGTGTCCCCTGAATATACCTGTCAGACACTGTGTCCCCTGAATATACCTGTCAGACACTGTGTCCCCTGAATATACCTGTCAGACACTGTGTCCCCTGAATATACCTGTCAGACACTGTGTCCCCTGAATATAACCCTCAGACACTGTGTTCCCTGAATATACCTGTCAGACACTGTGTCCCCTGAATATACCTGTCAGACACTGTGTCCCCTGAATATACCTGTCAGACACTGTGTCCCCTGAATATACCTGTCAGACACTGTGTCCCCTGAATATAACCCTCAGACACTGTGTCCCCTGAATATACCTGTCAGACACTGTGTCCCCTGAATATACCTGTCAGACACTGTGTCCCCTGAATATACCTGTCAGACACTGTGTCCCCTGAATATACCTGTCAGACACTGTGTCCCCTGAATATAACCCTCAGACACTGTGTTCCCTGAATATACCTGTCAGACACTGTGTCCCCTGAATATACCTGTCAGACACTGTGTCCCCTGAATATACCTGTCAGACACTGTGTCCCCTGAATATACCTGTCAGACACTGTGTCCCCTGAATATACCTGTCAGACACTGTGTCCCCTGAATATACCTGTCAGACACTGTGTCCCCTGAATATACCTGTCAGACACTGTGTCCCCTGAATATATCTGTCAGACACTGTGTCCCCTGAATATAACCCTCAGACACTGTGTCCCCTGAATATAACCATCAGACACTGTGTCCCCTGAATATAACCCTCAGACACTGTGTTGCCTGAATATACCTGTCAGACACTGTGTCCCCTGAATATATCTGTCAGACACTGTGTCCCCTGAATATATCTGTCAGACACTGTGTCCCCTGAATATACCTGTCAGGCACTGTGTCCCCTGAATATACCTGTCAGACACTGTGTCCCCTGAATATAACCCTCAGACACTGTGTCCCCTGAATATAACCCTCAGACACGGTGTCCCCTGAATATACCTGTCAGACACTGTGTCCCCTGAATATAACCCTCAGACACTGTGTTCCCTGAATATATCTGTCAGACACTGTGTCCCCTGAATATACCTGTCAGACACTGTGTCCCCTGAATATATCTGTCAGACACTGTGTCCCCTGAATATACCTGTCAGACACTGTGTCCCCTGAATATACCTGTCAGACACTGTGTCCCCTGAATATAACCCTCAGACACTGTGTCCCCTGAATATACCTGTCAGACACTGTCCCCTGAATATACCTGTCAGACACTGTGTCCCCTGAATATACCTGTCAGACACTGTGTCCCCTGAATATACCTGTCAGACACTGTGTCCCCTGAATATACCTGTCAGACACTGTGTCCCCTGAATATAACCCTCAGACACTGTGTCCCCTGAATATACCTGTCAGACACTGTGTCCCCTGAATATACCTGTCAGACACTGTGTCCCCTGAATATAACCCTCAGACACTGTGTCCCCTGAATATACCTGTCAGACACTGTGTCCCCTGAATATACCTGTCAGACACTGTGTCCCCTGAATATACCTGTCAGACACTGTGTCCCCTGAATATACCTGTCAGACACTGTGTCCCCTGAATATAACCCTCAGACACTGTGTTCCCTGAATATACCTGTCAGACACTGTGTCCCCTGAATATACCTGTCAGACACTGTGTCCCCTGAATATACCTGTCAGACACTGTGTCCCCTGAATATACCTGTCAGACACTGTGTCCCCTGAATATAACCCTCAGACACTGTGTCCCCTGAATATACCTGTCAGACACTGTGTCCCCTGAATATACCTGTCAGACACTGTGTCCCCTGAATATAACCCTCAGACACTGTGTTCCCTGAATATACCTGTCAGACACTGTGTCCCCTGAATATACCTGTCAGACACTGTGTCCCCTGAATATACCTGTCAGACACTGTGTCCCCTGAATATACCTGTCAGACACTGTGTCCCCTGAATATAACCCTCAGACACTGTGTCCCCTGAATATACCTGTCAGACACTGTGTCCCCTGAATATATCTGTCAGACACTGTGTCCCCTGAATATATCTGTCAGACACTGTGTCCCCTGAATATACCTGTCAGACACTGTGTCCCCTGAATATACCTGTCAGACACTGTGTCCCTGAATATACCTGTCAGACACTGTGTCCCCTGAATATACCTGTCAGACACTGTGTCCCCTGAATATACCTGTCAGACACTGTGTCCCCTGAATATAACCCTCAGACACTGTGTCCCCTGAATATACCTGTCAGACACTGTGTCCCCTGAATATACCTGTCAGACACTGTGTCCCCTGAATATACCTGTCAGACACTGTGTCCCCTGAATATATCTGTCAGACACAGTGTCCCCTGAATATACCTGTCAGACACTGTGTCCCCTGAATATACCTGTCAGACACTGTGTCCCCTGAATATATCTGTCAGACACTGTGTCCCCTGAATATACCTGTCAGACACTGTGTCCCCTGAATATACCTGTCAGACACTGTGTCCCCTGAATATACTTGTCAGACACTGTGTCCCTGAATATACCTGTCAGACACTGTGTCCCCTGAATATACCTGTCAGACACTGTGTCCCCCTGAATATACCTGTCAGACACTGTGTCCCCTGAATATACCTGTCAGACACTGTGTCCCCTGAATATACCTGTCAGACACTGTGTCCCCTGAATATACCTGTCAGACACTGTGTCCCCTGAATATAACCCTCAGACACTGTGTCCCCTGAATATAACCCTCAGACACTGTGTCCCCTGAATATATCTGTCAGACACTGTGTCCCCTGAATATACCTGTCAGACACTGTGTCCCCTGAATATACCTGTCAGACACGGTGTCCCCTGAATATACCTGTCAGACACTGTGTCCCCTGAATATACCTGTCAGACACTGTGTCCCCTGAATATAACCCTCAGACACTGTGTTCCCTGAATATACCTGTCAGACACTGTGTCCCCTGAATATACCTGTCAGACACTGTGTCCCCTGAATATACCTGTCAGACACTGTGTCCCCTGAATATACCTGTCAGACACTGTGTCCCCTGAATATAACCCTCAGACACTGTGTCCCCTGAATATACCTGTCAGACACTGTGTCCCCTGAATATATCTGTCAGACACTGTGTCCCCTGAATATATCTGTCAGACACTGTGTCCCCTGAATATACCTGTCAGACACTGTGTCCCCTGAATATACCTGTCAGACACTGTGTCCCTGAATATACCTGTCAGACACTGTGTCCCCTGAATATACCTGTCAGACACTGTGTCCCCTGAATATACCTGTCAGACACTGTGTCCCCTGAATATAACCTCAGACACTGTGTCCCCTGAATATACCTGTCAGACACTGTGTCCCCTGAATATACCTGTCAGACACTGTGTCCCCTGAATATACCTGTCAGACACTGTGTCCCCTGAATATATCTGTCAGACACAGTGTCCCCTGAATATACCTGTCAGACACTGTGTCCCCTGAATATACCTGTCAGACACTGTGTCCCCTGAATATATCTGTCAGACACTGTGTCCCCTGAATATACCTGTCAGACACTGTGTCCCCTGAATATACCTGTCAGACACTGTGTCCCCTGAATATACCTGTCAGACACTGTGTCCCCTGAATATACCTGTCAGACACTGTGTCCCCTGAATATACCTGTCAGACACTGTGTCCCCTGAATATACCTGTCAGACACTGTGTCCCCTGAATATACCTGTCAGACACTGTGTCCCCTGAATATACCTGTCAGACACTGTGTCCCCTGAATATACCTGTCAGACACTGTGTCCCCTGAATATAACCCTCAGACACTGTGTCCCCTGAATATAACCCTCAGACACTGTGTCCCCTGAATATATCTGTCAGACACTGTGTCCCCTGAATATACCTGTCAGACACTGTGTCCCCTGAATATACCTGTCAGACACGGTGTCCCCTGAATATACCTGTCAGACACTGTGTCCCCTGAATATACCTGTCAGACACTGTGTTCCCTGAATATATCTGTCAGACACTGTGTCCCCTGAATATACCTGTCAGACACTGTGTCCCCTGAATATACCTGTCAGACACTGTGTCCCCTGAATATACCTGTCAGACACTGTGTCCCCTGAATATACCTGTCAGACACTGTGTCCCCTGAATATACCTGTCAGACACTGTGTCCTCTGAATATACCTGTCAGACACTGTGTCCCCTGAATATACCTGTCAGACACTGTGTCCCCTGAATATAACCCTCAGACACTGTGTCCCCTGAATATACCTGTCAGACACTGTGTCCCCTGAATATACCTGTCAGACACTGTGTCCCCTGAATATAACCCTCAGACACTGTGTCCCCTGAATATAACCCTCAGACACTGTGTTGCCTGAATATACCTGTCAGACACTGTGTCCCCTGAATATATCTGTCAGACACTGTGTCCCCTGAATATACCTGTCAGGCACTGTGTCCCCTGAATATACCTGTCAGACACTATGTCCCCTGAATATAACCCTCAGACACTGTGTCCCCTGAATATAACCCTCAGACACTGTGTCCCCTGAATATAACCCTCAGACACTGTGTCCCCTGAATATAACCCTCAGACACTGTGTTCCCTGAATATATCTGTCAGACACTGTGTCCCCTGAATATACCTGTCAGACACTGTGTCCCCTGAATATATCTGTCAGACACTGTGTCCCCTGAATATATCTGTCAGACACTGTGTCCCCTGAATATACCTGTCAGACACTGTGTCCCCTGAATATACCTGTCAGACACTGTGTCCCCTGAATATACCTGTCAGACACTGTGTCCCCTGAATATACCTGTCAGACACTGTGTCCCCTGAATATACCTGTCAGACACTGTGTCCCCTGAATATAACCCTCAGACACTGTGTCCCCTGAATATACCTGTCAGACACTGTCCCCTGAATATACCTGTCAGACACTGTGTCCCCTGAATATACCTGTCAGACACTGTGTCCCCTGAATATACCTGTCAGACACTGTGTCCCCTGAATATAACCCTCAGACACTGTGTCCCCTGAATATACCTGTCAGACACTGTGTCCCCTGAATATACCTGTCAGACACTGTGTCCCCTGAATATACCTGTCAGACACTGTGTCCCCTGAATATACCTGTCAGACACTGTGTCCCCTGAATATACCTGTCAGACACTGTGTCCCCTGAATATACCTGTCAGACACTGTGTCCCCTGAATATACCTGTCAGACACTGTGTCCCCTGAATATAACCCTCAGACACTGTGTTCCCTGAATATACCTGTCAGACACTGTGTCCCCTGAATATACCTGTCAGACACTGTGTCCCCTGAATATACCTGTCAGACACTGTGTCCCCTGAATATACCTGTCAGACACTGTGTCCCCTGAATATAACCCTCAGACACTGTGTCCCCTGAATATACCTGTCAGACACTGTGTCCCCTGAATATACCTGTCAGACACTGTGTCCCCTGAATATACCTGTCAGACACTGTGTCCCCTGAATATACCTGTCAGACACTGTGTCCCCTGAATATAACCCTCAGACACTGTGTTCCCTGAATATACCTGTCAGACACTGTGTCCCCTGAATATACCTGTCAGACACTGTGTCCCCTGAATATACCTGTCAGACACTGTGTCCCCTGAATATACCTGTCAGACACTGTGTCCCCTGAATATACCTGTCAGACACTGTGTCCCCTGAATATACCTGTCAGACACTGTGTCCCCTGAATATACCTGTCAGACACTGTGTCCCCTGAATATATCTGTCAGACACTGTGTCCCCTGAATATAACCCTCAGACACTGTGTCCCCTGAATATAACCATCAGACACTGTGTCCCCTGAATATAACCCTCAGACACTGTGTTGCCTGAATATACCTGTCAGACACTGTGTCCCCTGAATATATCTGTCAGACACTGTGTCCCCTGAATATATCTGTCAGACACTGTGTCCCCTGAATATACCTGTCAGGCACTGTGTCCCCTGAATATACCTGTCAGACACTGTGTCCCCTGAATATAACCCTCAGACACTGTGTCCCCTGAATATAACCCTCAGACACTGTGTCCCCTGAATATACCTGTCAGACACTGTGTCCCCTGAATATAACCCTCAGACACTGTGTTCCCTGAATATATCTGTCAGACACTGTGTCCCCTGAATATACCTGTCAGACACTGTGTCCCCTGAATATATCTGTCAGACACTGTGTCCCCTGAATATACCTGTCAGACACTGTGTCCCCTGAATATACCTGTCAGACACTGTGTCCCCTGAATATAACCCTCAGACACTGTGTCCCCTGAATATACCTGTCAGACACTGTCCCCTGAATATACCTGTCAGACACTGTGTCCCCTGAATATACCTGTCAGACACTGTGTCCCCTGAATATACCTGTCAGACACTGTGTCCCCTGAATATACCTGTCAGACACTGTGTCCCCTGAATATAACCCTCAGACACTGTGTCCCCTGAATATACCTGTCAGACACTGTGTCCCCTGAATATACCTGTCAGACACTGTGTCCCCTGAATATAACCCTCAGACACTGTGTCCCCTGAATATACCTGTCAGACACTGTGTCCCCTGAATATACCTGTCAGACACTGTGTCCCCTGAATATACCTGTCAGACACTGTGTCCCCTGAATATACCTGTCAGACACTGTGTCCCCTGAATATAACCCTCAGACACTGTGTTCCCTGAATATACCTGTCAGACACTGTGTCCCCTGAATATACCTGTCAGACACTGTGTCCCCTGAATATACCTGTCAGACACTGTGTCCCCTGAATATACCTGTCAGACACTGTGTCCCCTGAATATAACCCTCAGACACTGTGTCCCCTGAATATACCTGTCAGACACTGTGTCCCCTGAATATACCTGTCAGACACTGTGTCCCCTGAATATAACCCTCAGACACTGTGTTCCCTGAATATACCTGTCAGACACTGTGTCCCCTGAATATACCTGTCAGACACTGTGTCCCCTGAATATACCTGTCAGACACTGTGTCCCCTGAATATACCTGTCAGACACTGTGTCCCCTGAATATAACCCTCAGACACTGTGTCCCCTGAATATACCTGTCAGACACTGTGTCCCCTGAATATATCTGTCAGACACTGTGTCCCCTGAATATATCTGTCAGACACTGTGTCCCCTGAATATACCTGTCAGACACTGTGTCCCCTGAATATACCTGTCAGACACTGTGTCCCTGAATATACCTGTCAGACACTGTGTCCCCTGAATATACCTGTCAGACACTGTGTCCCCTGAATATACCTGTCAGACACTGTGTCCCCTGAATATAACCCTCAGACACTGTGTCCCCTGAATATACCTGTCAGACACTGTGTCCCCTGAATATACCTGTCAGACACTGTGTCCCCTGAATATACCTGTCAGACACTGTGTCCCCTGAATATATCTGTCAGACACAGTGTCCCCTGAATATACCTGTCAGACACTGTGTCCCCTGAATATACCTGTCAGACACTGTGTCCCCTGAATATATCTGTCAGACACTGTGTCCCCTGAATATACCTGTCAGACACTGTGTCCCCTGAATATACCTGTCAGACACTGTGTCCCCTGAATATACTTGTCAGACACTGTGTCCCCTGAATATACCTGTCAGACACTGTGTCCCCTGAATATACCTGTCAGACACTGTGTCCCCTGAATATACCTGTCAGACACTGTGTCCCCTGAATATACCTGTCAGACACTGTGTCCCCTGAATATACCTGTCAGACACTGTGTCCCCTGAATATACCTGTCAGACACTGTGTCCCCTGAATATAACCCTCAGACACTGTGTCCCCTGAATATAACCCTCAGACACTGTGTCCCCTGAATATACCTGTCAGACACTGTGTCCCCTGAATATACCTGTCAGACACTGTGTCCCCTGAATATATCTGTCAGACACTGTGTCCCCTGAATATACCTGTCAGACACTGTGTCCCCTGAATATACCTGTCAGACACGGTGTCCCCTGAATATACCTGTCAGACACTGTGTCCCCTGAATATACCTGTCAGACACTGTGTCCCCTGAATATAACCCTCAGACACTGTGTTCCCTGAATATACCTGTCAGACACTGTGTCCCCTGAATATACCTGTCAGACACTGTGTCCCCTGAATATACCTGTCAGACACTGTGTCCCCTGAATATACCTGTCAGACACTGTGTCCCCTGAATATAACCCTCAGACACTGTGTCCCCTGAATATACCTGTCAGACACTGTGTCCCCTGAATATATCTGTCAGACACTGTGTCCCCTGAATATATCTGTCAGACACTGTGTCCCCTGAATATACCTGTCAGACACTGTGTCCCCTGAATATACCTGTCAGACACTGTGTCCCTGAATATACCTGTCAGACACTGTGTCCCCTGAATATACCTGTCAGACACTGTGTCCCCTGAATATACCTGTCAGACACTGTGTCCCCTGAATATAACCCTCAGACACTGTGTCCCCTGAATATACCTGTCAGACACTGTGTCCCCTGAATATACCTGTCAGACACTGTGTCCCCTGAATATACCTGTCAGACACTGTGTCCCCTGAATATATCTGTCAGACACAGTGTCCCCTGAATATACCTGTCAGACACTGTGTCCCCTGAATATACCTGTCAGACACTGTGTCCCCTGAATATATCTGTCAGACACTGTGTCCCCTGAATATACCTGTCAGACACTGTGTCCCCTGAATATACCTGTCAGACACTGTGTCCCCTGAATATACCTGTCAGACACTGTGTCCCCTGAATATACCTGTCAGACACTGTGTCCCCTGAATATACCTGTCAGACACTGTGTCCCCTGAATATACCTGTCAGACACTGTGTCCCCTGAATATACCTGTCAGACACTGTGTCCCCTGAATATACCTGTCAGACACTGTGTCCCCTGAATATACCTGTCAGACACTGTGTCCCCTGAATATAACCCTCAGACACTGTGTCCCCTGAATATAACCCTCAGACACTGTGTCCCCTGAATATATCTGTCAGACACTGTGTCCCCTGAATATACCTGTCAGACACTGTGTCCCCTGAATATACCTGTCAGACACTGTGTCCCCTGAATATACCTGTCAGACACTGTGTCCCCTGAATATACCTGTCAGACACTGTGTCCCCTGAATATACTGTGCCTGTCTTCCTCTTGTTTTTTCTAGACAAATGATTGTAAATGAAATATAAATGTTTCTCTTTTTATTCTGTATGAATTAAAACAAACCATTGATACATATGTGAGTAAAAAGGTTACACGGGAGGTTCCTTAGATCTTCAGTTTGTCGCCCAGAATTCTCCTGCAGTTCGAGTTTATGAATAAAAGAACAAGAAGCTTCCATACTGTCAGGATTCCGGTCCTGGTGACCTCCGGTAAATATCATTTGGATTTTCAGCAGATACAAGATAATTCCACATTAATAAACCTCTTCCTGTCTGTATAATATCCGTCAATAACCTGATGGGCGAAGATTTTTTGTTTGCTCTTACAGCATTTCCTACATTCCTAACATGAATAAGGCTTCTCCCCGGTGTGAATTCTCTGATGTTTTATAACACCTGATTTATCGGTAAAACATTTTCCACATTCTGAACATGAATATGGCTTCTCCCCAGTGTGATTTCTCTGATGTCTAATAAGGTTTGATTTCTCTGTAAAACATTTCCCACATTCTGAACAAGAATATGGTTTTTCCCCAGTGTGACTTCTCTGATGAGCCTTGAGTTTGCTATTAGTTAAAAAACATTTCCCACATTCTGGACATGAAAACGGCTTCTCTCCAGTGTGATTTCTTTGATGTTTAGCAAGGCCAGATTTACCAGTAAAACATTTTCCACAGTCTGAACATGAAAATGGCTTCTCTCCTGTGTGAATTCTCTCATGTATAACAAGGCTTGATTTTTCTAGAAAACATTTCCCACATTGTAAACATGGAAACGGCTTTTCTCCTGTGTGACTTCTCTCATGTCTAGCAAGACTTGATTTTTCTAGAAAACATTTCCCACATTCTGTACATATATATGGTTTCTCTCCTGTATGCCTTCTATGATGATCATCGAGTTTTGCTTCAGTCATAAAACATTTCCCACATTCTGAACATATAAATTGCTTTTCTGCCATGTGACTTTTCTCATGTCTGCTAAAGTTTGATTTATCTGTGAAATATTTCCCACATTGTGAACATGAATACGGCTTCTCTCCTGTATGAATTCTCTTATGATTTACAAGATGTGAATGTGAAGTATAACTTTTCCCACATTCTATACATGTATATGGTTTCTCCCCTGTGTGATTTCTCTCATGGACATTGAGTTTGCCTTTAGTATAGAAATCTTTTCCACATTGTGAACATGAATACGGCTTCTCTCCTGAGTGAATTCTCTGATGACTTACAAGATGTGATTTTGATGTAAAACATTTCCCACATTCTGAACATGGATATGGTTTCTCCCCTGTGTGACTTCTCTCATGGACCCTGAGTTTGTCTTTAGTATAAAAACCTTTTCCACATTCTGAACATGGAAACGGCTTCTCTCCTGTGTGAATTCTCTGGTGTATAACAAGATTTGATTTTGATAAAAAACACTTCCCACAATCTAAACATGGAAATTGTTTATCTATTGAGTGACTTCTCTCATGTTTGACAAGATTTGATTTAGATGTAAAACATTTCCCGCATTCTGAACATGTAAATGGTTTCTCTCCTGTGTGAAATCTCTGATGAACCTTGAGTCTGTCTTTAGTAATAAAACTTTTCCCACATTCTGAACATGGATACGGTTTCTCTCCTGTGTGAATTCTCACGTGTTTTACAAGATGAGAGTTTGTTGTAAAACTTTTTCCACATTCTGAACATGGATACGGTCTGTCTTCTGTGTGACCTCTCTCGTGATTCACAAGACTTGTTTTTGTTGTAAAACATTTGCCACATTCTGTACATGCAAATGGCTTTTCCCCAGTGTGAGTTCTCTCATGTTTTTCAAGATGTTGTTTTGATATGAAACGTTTCCCACATTCTGAACATGGAAAAGGCTTATCTTCTGTGTGACTTCTCTCATGTGTAATATGATTTGATTTATTTGCAAAACATTTCCCACATACTGAACACGAATACGGCTTTTCTCCTGTGTGAATTCTCAAATGTTTTACTAGATTTGATTTTAATGAAATATATTTCCCACATACTGGACATGGATACGGCGTCTTTCGTCCATGATTTTGTTGATGCTTAAGAAAAGTTTTTTTTCCGGCAAAACATTTCCCACACTGAAAGCATGTATACGGCTTTGGTCGTCTCTTAATTCTTCTGTGTGTAAGACCTGAGCTTTTTATAAATTGTTTCCCACATTCATTTCTTTGGGACCATTCTGGATCTTCATTAAGGGTGAGGAGGTCTCCTGAAGAGTGCGGCACGAGATCGTCATCGTCATCATCATCATCTTCGGCTTTATAATTCAGGGATAATAGGTTTTCGTCAAAGTTATTACTGGGATGTTCTGTAAGGATAAAAAAACAGGGATTTTGTGAATTTTTATACATATTTTATTTTTTAAAGTAAATAATTTACCACATTCCTATTAGGCTGAAAACACCGGCGCAGATTTGGAGCTAAAACCGTAAGTAAATCCAGCAGGAAATAGAAAGAGGCTTTGGTGTCCAGACTGATGTCTATAGAGATCATCATCATCATCCAGTCATGTCTATAGATATCATCATCATCATCCAGTCATGTCTATAGAGATCATCATCATCATCATCCAGTCATGTCTATAGATATCATCATCATCATCCAGTCATGTCTATAGAGATCATCATCATCATCCAGTCATGTCTATAGAGATCATCATCATCATCATCCAGTCATGTCTATAGAGATCATCATCATCATCATCATCCAGTCATGTCTATAGAGATCATCATCATCATCCAGTCATGTCTATAGAGATCATCATCATCATCCAGTCATGTCTATAGAGATCATCATCATCATCATCCAGTCATGTCTATAGATATCATCATCATCATCCAGTCATGTCTATAGATATCATCATCATCATCCAGTCATGTCTATAGAGATCATCATCATCATCCAGTCATGTCTATAGATATCATCATCATCATCCAGTCATGTCTATAGAGATCATCATCATCATCCAGTCATGTCTATAGAGATCATCATCATCATCATCCAGTCATGTCTATAGAGATCATCATCATCATCCAGTCATGTCTATAGAGATCATCATCATCATCCAGTCATGTCTATAGATATCATCATCATCATCCAGTCATGTCTATAGAGATCATCATCATCATCATCCAGTCATGTTTATAGAGATCATCATCATCATCCAGTCATGTCTATAGAGATCATCATCATCATCCAGTCATGTCTATAGAGATCATCATCATCATCATCCAGTCATGTCTATAGAGATCATCATCATCATCATCATCCAGTCATGTCTATAGAGATCATCATCATCATCCAGTCATGTCTATAGAGATCATCATCATCATCATCCAGTCATGTCTATAGTGATCATCATCATCATCATCATCATCCAGTCATGTCTATAGATATCATCATCATCATCATCATCCAGTCATGTCTATAGAGATCATCATCATCATCATCCAGTCATGTCTATAGAGATCATCATCATCATCATCCAGTCATGTCTATAGAGATCATCATCATCATCATCATCATCCAGTCATGTCTATAGAGATCATCATCATCATCATCATCATCATCCAGTCATGTCTATAGAGATCATCATCATCATCATCCAGTCATGTCTATAGAGATCATCATCATCATCCAGTCATGTCTATAGAGATCATCATCATCATCATCATCCAGTCATGTCTATAGAGATCATCATCATCATCATCCAGTCATGTCTATAGAGATCATCATCATCATCATCCAGTCATGTCTATAGAGATCATCATCATCCAGTCATGTCTATAGAGATCATCATCATCCAGACATGTCTATAGAGATCATCATCATCATCATCATCCAGTCATGTCTATAGAGATCATCATCATCATCATCATCCAGTCATGTCTATAGAGATCATCATCATCATCCAGTCATGTCTATAGAGATCATCATCATCATCATCCAGTCATGTCTATAGAGATCATCATCATCATCATCATCCAGTCATGTCTATAGAGATCATCATCATCATCATCATCCAGTCATGTCTATAGAGATCATCATCATCATCATCATCCAGTCATGTCTATAGAGATCATCATCATCATCCAGTCATGTCTATAGAGATCATCATCCAGTCATGTCCATAGAGATCATCATCATCATCATCATCCAGTCATGTCTATAGAGATCATCATCATCATCATCATCCAGTCATGTCTATAGAGATCATCATCATCATCATCCAGTCATGTCTATAGAGATCATCATCATCATCATCCAGTCATGTCTATAGAGATCATCATCATCATCATCCAGTCATGTCTATAGAGATCATCATCATCATCCAGTCATGTCTATAGATATCATCATCATCATCCAGTCATGTCTATAGAGATCATCATCATCATCATCCAGTCATGTCTATAGAGATCATCATCATCATCATCATCATCATCCAGTCATGTCTATAGAGATCATCATCATCCAGTCATGTCTATAGAGATCATCATCATCATCATCATCCAGTCATGTCTATAGAGATCATCATCATCACCATCATCCAGTCATGTCTATAGAGATCATCATCATCATCATCCAGTCATGTCTATAGAGATCATCATCATCATCATCCAGTCATGTCTATAGAGATCATCATCATCATCATCCAGTCATGTCTATAGAGATCATCATCATCATCCAGTCATGTCTATAGAGATCATCATCATCATCCAGTCATGTCTATAGAGATCATCATCATCATCA
The DNA here is from genome assembly GCF_029499605.1 of Hyla sarda. Taxonomy (NCBI): domain Eukaryota; kingdom Metazoa; phylum Chordata; class Amphibia; order Anura; family Hylidae; genus Hyla; species Hyla sarda. Next base: position 19,278 of record NW_026608729.1, read on the forward strand.
TCCAGTCATGTCTATAGATATCATCATCATCATCATCCAGTCATGTCTATAGATATCATCATCATCATCCAGTCATGTCTATAGAGATCATCATCATCATCCAGTCATGTCTATAGAGATCATCATCATCATCCAGTCATGTCTATAGAGATCATCATCCAGTCATGTCTATAGAGATCATCATCATCATCATCATCCAGTCATGTCTATAGAGATCATCATCATCATCCAGTCATGTCTATAGAGATCATCATCATCATCATCCAGTCATGTCTATAGAGATCATCATCATCATCCAGTCATGTCTATAGATATCATCATCATCATCCAGTCATGTCTATAGAGATCATCATCATCATCATCCAGTCATGTCTATAGAGATCATCATCATCATCCAGTCATGTCTATAGAGATCATCATCATCATCCAGTCATGTCTATAGAGATCATCATCATCATCATCATCCAGTCATGTCTATAGAGATCATCATCATCATCATCCAGTCATGTCTATAGAGATCATCATCATCATCCAGTCATGTCTATAGAGATCATCATCATCATCCAGTCATGTCTATAGAGATCATCATCATCATCCAGTCATGTCTATAGAGATCATCATCATCATCCAGTCATGTCTATAGAGATCATCATTATCATCATCATCCAGTCATGTCTATAGAGATCATCATCATCATCATCATCATCCAGTCATGTCTATAGAGATCATCATCATCATCCAGTCATGTCTATAGAGATCAGCATCATCATCCAGTCATGTCTATAGAGATCATCATCATCATCATCATCATCCAGTCATGTCTATAGAGATCATCATCATCATCATCCAGTCATGTCTATAGAAATCATCATCATCATCATCATCCAGTCATGTCTATAGAGATCATCATCATCATCATCATCCAGTCATGTCTATAGAGATCATCATCATCATCATCATCCAGTCATGTCTATAGAGATCATCATCATCATCATCATCCAGTCATGTCTATAGAGATCATCATCATCATCATCATCATCATCATCCAGTCATGTCTATAGAGATCATCATCATCATCCAGTCATGTCTATAGAGATCATCATCATCATCATCCAGTCATGTCTATAGAGATCATCATCATCATCCAGTCATGTCTATAGAGATCATCATCATCATTATCATCCAGTCATGTCTATAGAGATCATCATCATCATCATCATCCAGTCATGTCTATAGAGATCATCATCATCATCCAGTCATGTCTATAGAGATCATCATCATCATCATCATCATCATCATCCAGTCATGTCTATAGAGATCATCATCATCATCATCATCATCCAGTCATGTCTATAGAGATCATCATCATCATCATCCAGTCATGTCTATAGAGATCATCATCATCATCATCCAGTCATGTCTATAGAGATCATCATCATCATCATCCAGTCATGTCTATAGAGATCATCATCATCATCATCCAGTCATGTCTATAGAGATCATCATCATCATCATCATCCAGTCATGTCTATAGAGATCATCATCATCATCATCATCATCCAGTCATGTCTATAGAGATCATCATCATCATCATCATCCAGTCATGTCTATAGAGATCATCATCATCATCCAGTCATGTCTATAGAAATCATCATCATCATCCAGTCATGTCTATAGAGATCATCATCATCATCATCATCATCATCCAGTCATGTCTATAGAGATCATCATCATCATCCAGTCATGTCTATAGAGATCATCATCATCATCATCATCCAGTCATGTCTATAGAGATCATCATCATCATCCAGTCATGTCTATAGAGATCATCATCATCATCATCATCCAGTCATGTCTATAGAGATCATCATCATCATCCAGTCATGTCTATAGAGATCATCATCATCATCCAGTCATGTCTATAGAGATCATCATCATCATCATCATCATCCAGTCATGTCTATAGAGATCATCATCATCATCATCATCATCCAGTCATGTCTATAGAGATCATCATCATCCAATCATGTCTATAGAGATCATCATCATCATCATCATCCAGTCATGTCTATAGAGATCATCATCATCATCATCCAGTCATGTCTATAGATATCATCATCATCATCATCATCATCCAGTCATGTCTATAGAGATCATCATCATCATCATCATCCAGTCATGTCTATAGAGATCATCATCATCATCATCCAGTCATGTCTATAGAGATCATCATCATCATCATCATCATCATCCAGTCATGTCTATAGATATCATCATCATCATCATCATCATCCAGTCATGTCTATAGAGATCATCATCATCATCATCATCCAGTCATGTCTATAGAGATCATCATCATCATCATCCAGTCATGTCTATAGAGATCATCATCATCATCATCATCATCCAGTCATGTCTATAGAGATCATCATCATCATCATCCAGTCATGTCTATAGAAATCATCATCATCATCATCCAGTCATGTCTATAGAGATCATCATCATCATCATCATCCAGTCATGTCTATAGAGATCATCATCATCATCATCATCCAGTCATGTCTATAGAGATCATCATCATCATCCAGTCATGTCTATAGAGATCATCATCATCATCCAGTCATGTCTATAGAGATCATCATCATCATCCAGTCATGTCTATAGACATCATCATCATCATCATCATCATCCAGTCATGTCTATAGAGATCATCATCATCATCATCATCATCCAGTCATGTCTATAGAGATCATCATCATCCAGTCATGTCTATAGAGATCATCATCATCATCCAGTCATGTCTATAGAGATCATCATCATCATCCAGTCATGTCTATAGAGATCATCATCATCATCCAGTCATGTCTATAGAGATCATCATCATCATCCAGTCATGTCTATAGAGATCATCATCATCATCATCCAGTCATGTCTATAGAGATCATCATCATCATCATCATCCAGTCATGTCTATAGATGATATCATCATCATCATCATCATCCAGTCATGTCAATAGAGATCATCATCATCATCATCATCATCATCCAGGCATGTCTATAGAGATCATCATCATCATCATCATCATCCAGGCATGTCTATAGATGATATCATCATCATCATCATCATCATCATCATCCAGTCATGTCTATAGAGATCATCATCATCATCATCATCCAGTCATGTCTATAGAGATCATCATCATCATCATCCAGTCATGTCTATAGAAATCATCATCATCATCATCATCATCATCCAGTCATGTCTATAGAGATCATCATCATCATCATCATCCAGTCATGTCTATAGAGATCATCATCATCATCCAGTCATGTCTATAGAGATCATCATCATCATCCAGTCATGTCTATAGAGATCATCATCATCATCATCATCCAGTCATGTCTATAGAGATCATCATCATCATCATCCAGTCATGTCTATAGAGATCATCATCATCCAGTCATGTCTATAGAGATCATCATCATCATCCAGTCATGTCTATAGAGATCATCATCATCATCATCCAGTCATGTCTATAGAGATCATCATCATCATCCAGTCATGTCTATAGATATCATCATCATCATCATCATCATCCAGTCATGTCTATAGAGATCATCATCATCATCCAGTCATGTCTATAGAGATCATCATCATCATCATCATCCAGTCATGTCTATAGAGATCATCATCATCATCCAGTCATGTCTATAGAGATCATCATCATCATCATCCAGTCATGTCTATAGAGATCATCATCATCATCCAGTCATGTCTATAGATATCATCATCATCATCCAGTCATGTCTATAGAGATCATCATCATCATCCAGTCATGTCTATAGAGATCATCATCATCATCCAGTCATGTCTATAGAGATCATCATCATCATCCAGTCATGTCTATAGAGATCATCATCATCATCCAGTCATGTCTATAGAGATCATCATCATCATCATCATCCAGTCATGTCTATAGAGATCATCATCATCATCCAGTCATGTCTATAGAGATCATCATCATCATCATCCAGTCATGTCTATAGAGATCATCATCATCATCATCATCATCATCATCCAGTCACCTTCCTCAGCTCCTGACTATACATAACACAGGGGGTCACTGGGGCCTGAAGGGTTAAAGGGGTACTCCCGTGAAAAAGACATTTTTTTCAAATAAACTGGTGCCAGTAAGTTAAACAGATTTGTAAATTACTTCTATATAAAAATCTTAATCCTTCCAGTACTTATCAGCTGCTGTACGCTCCACAGGAAGTTGTGTAGTCCTTTCCAGTCTGAGCACAGTGCTCTCTGCTGCCACCTCTGTCCATGTCAGGAACTGTCCAGAGTTCAAGCAGATCCCCACAGCAAACCTCTGCAGACAGTTCCTGACATGGACAGAGGTGTCAGCAGAGAGCACTGTGCTCAGACTGGAAAGAACTACACAACTTCCTGTGGAGCATACAGCAGCTGATAAGTACTGGAAGGATTAAGATTTTTATATAGAAGTAATTTACAAATCTAACAAAAGAAGAGAAGGTTCCAGCTCCACCAATAAATGTAACTGTAATTGATATCATCATAAAACCAATGAGGTCAAAACCAACGTCCACCGACGCGTTTCTAACAATTATGTTCTTAATCATGGTATAAGATCTGCTCAACATGAAGAGTATATATATATATATATATAGTGAGGTGTCCATACAGACAGCTCCTCCCACAACAGGCGGGGCTTCTATCAGCGCCATTTCTGTGTAATTAGTAGGAAGGAAAAACAAATCATTTTATGTTCAGACACAAGCGACATAAAATATATATATATATATATACAGTGACCTCCGACCTACCATATATACAGTGACCTCCGACCTACCATATATATATATATAGTGACCTCCGACCTACCATATATATATATATATATATATATATATATACACAGTGACCTCCGACCTACCATATATATATATATATATATATACAGTGACCTCCGACCTACCATATATATATATATATATATATATACAGTGACCTCCGACCTACCATATATATATATATATATATATATATATATATATACAGTGACCTCCGACCTACCATATATACAGTGACCTCCGACCTACCATATATATATATACAGTGACCTCCGACCTACCATATATATATATATATATATATATATATATACAGTGACCTCCGACCTACCATATATATATATATATATATATATATATATATACAGTGACCTCCGACCTACCATATATATATATATATATATATATATACAGTGACCTCCGACCTACCATATATATATATATATATAATATATATACAGTGACCGCCGACCTACCATATATACAGTGACCTCCGACCTACCATATATATATATATATATACAGTGACCTCCGACCTACCATATATATATATATATATATATATATATATATATATATACAGTGACCTCCGACCTACCATATATACAGTGACCTCCGACCTACCATATATACAGTGACCTCCGACCTACCATATATATATACAGTGACCCCCGACCTATCATATATATATACAGTGACCTCCGACCTACCATATATACAGTGACCTCCGACCTACCATATATATATATATATATATATATATACAGTGACCTCAGACCTACCATATATACAGTGACCTCCGACCTACCATATATACAGTGACCTCCGACCTACCATATATATATACAGTGACCCCCGACCTATCATATATATATACAGTGACCTCCGACCTACCATATATACAGCGACCTCCGACCTACCATATATATATATATATATATATACAGTGACCTCCGACCTACCATATATATATATATATACAGTGACCTCCGACCTACCATATATACAGTGACCTCCGACCTACCATATATATATATATAGTGACCTCCGACCTACCATATATATATATATATATATATATATATATATATACAGTGACCTCCGACCTACCATATATATATATATATACAGTGACCTCCGACCTACCATATATATATATATATATATATATATACAGTGACCTCCGACCTACCATATATATATATATATATATATATATACAGTGACCTCCGACCTACCATATATATATATATATATATATATACAGTGACCTCCGACCTACCATATATATATATATATATATATATACAGTGACCTCCGACCTACCATATATATATATATATATATATATACAGTGACCTCCGACCTACCATATATACAGTAACCTCCGACCTACCATATATATATATATATACAGTGACCTCCGACCTACCATATATATATATATATATATATATATATATATATACAGTGACCTCCGACCTACCATATATACAGTGACCTCCGACCTACCATATATACAGTGACCTCCGACCTACCATATATATATACAGTGACCCCCGACCTATCATATATATATACAGTGACCTCCGACCTACCATATATACAGTGACCTCCGACCTACCATATATATATATATATATATACAGTGACCTCCGACCTACCATATATATATATACAGTGACCTCCGACCTACCATATATACAGTGACCTCCGACCTACCATATATATATATATATATATACAGTGACCTCCGACCTACCATATATATATATACAGTGACCTCCGACCTACCATATATATATATACAGTGACCTCCGACCTACCATATATATATATATATATACAGTGACCTCCGACCTACCATATATATATATATACAGTGACCTCCGACCTACCATATATATATATATATATACAGTGACCTCCGACCTACCATATATACAGTGACCTCCGATCTACCATATATATATATACAGTGACCTCCGACCTACCATATATATATATACAGTGACCTCCGACCTACTATATATATATATACAGTGACCTCCAACCTACTATATATATATACAGTGACCTCCGACCTACCATATATATATATATATATATATACAGTGACCTCAGACCTACCATATATATATATACAGTGACCTCCGACCTACTATATATATATACAGTGACCTCCAACCTACTATATATATATATACAGTGACCTCCGACCTACTATATATATATATACAGTGACCTCCGACCTACTATATATATATACAGTGACCCCCAACCTACCATATATATATACAGTGACCCCCGACCTACCATATATATATATACAGTGACCCCCGACCTACCATATATATATATACAGTGACCCCCGACCTACCATATATATATACAGTGACCTCCGACCTACCATATATATATACAGTGACCCCCGACCTACCATATATACAGTGACCCCCGACCTACCATATATATATATACAGTGACCCCCGACCTACCATATATACAGTGACCCCCGACCTACCATATATATATATATATATATATATATATATATATACAGTGACCCCCGACCTACCATATATACAGTGACCCCCGACCTACCCATATATTTATATATATATATATATATATATATATATATATAGTGACCTCCGACCTACCATATATACAGTGACCTCCGACCTACCATATATATATATACAGTGACCTCCGACCTACCATATATATATATATATATACAGTGACCTCCGACCTACCATATATACAGTGACCTCCGACCTACCATATATATATATACAGTGACCTCCGACCTACCATATATATATATACAGTGACCTCCGACCTACCATATATATATATACAGTGACCTCCGACCTACCATATATATATATATACAGTGACCTCCGACCTACCATATATATACAGTGACCTCCGACCTACCATATATATATATATACAGTGACCTCCGACCTACCATATATATATATACAGTGACCTCCGACCTACCATATATACAGTGACCTCCGACCTACCATATATATATATATACAGTGACCTCCGACCTACCATATATATATATATACAGTGACCTCCGACCTACCATATATATATATACAGTGACCTCCGACCTACCATATATACAGTGACCTCCGACCTACCATATATATACAGTGACCTCCGACCTACCATATATATATATACAGTGACCTCCGACCTACTATATATATATACAGTGACCTCCAACCTACTATATATATATATATATACAGTGACCTCCGACCTACCATATAAATATATATACAGTGACCTCAGACCTACCATATATATATATACAGTGACCTCCGACCTACTATATATATATACAGTGACCTCCAACCTACTATATATATGTATACAGTGACCCCCGACCTACCATATATACAGTGACCCCCGACCTACCATATATATATACAGTGACCTCCGACCTACCATATATATATACAGTGACCCCCGACCTACCATATATACAGTGACCCCCGACCTACCATATATATATATATATATACAGTGACCCCCGACCTACCATATATACAGTGACCCCCGACCTACCATATATGATATATATATATATATATATATATATATATACAGTGACCTCCGACCTACCATATATATATACAGTGACCCCCCGACCTACCATATATATATACAGTGACCTCCCCGACCTACCATATATATATACAGTGACCCCCGACCTACCATATATATACAGTGACCCCCGACCTACCATATATATATATACAGTGACCTCCCCAACCTACCATATATATATATATATATATATATACAGTGACCCCCGACCTACCATATATATATACAGTGACCCCCGACCTACCATATATACAGTGACCCCCGACCTACCATATATATATATACAGTGACCCCCGACCTACCATATATATATATATACAGTGACTCCCGACCTACCATATATACAGTGACCCCCGACCTACCATATATATATATATATATATATATATACAGTGACCCCTGACCTACCATATATACAGTGACCCCTGACCTACCATATATACAGTGACCCCCGACCTACCATATATACAGTGACCTCCGACCTACCATATATACAGTGACCCCCGACCTACCATATATATATATATACAGTGACCTCCGACCTACCATATATATATACAGTGACCCCCGACCTACCATATATACAGTGACCCCCGACCTACCATATATATATATATATTTACAGTGACCCCCGACCTACCATATATATATATATATATACAGTGACCCCCGACCTACCATATATACAGTGACCTCCGACCTACCATATATATATACAGTGACCCCCCGACCTACCATATATATATACAGTGACCTCCCCGACCTACCATATATATATACAGTGACCCCCGACCTACCATATATATACAGTGACCCCCGACCTACCATATATACATATATATATACAGTGACCCCCGACCTACCATATATACAGTGACCCCCGACCTACCATATATATATATATATATATATATATATATATACAGTGACCTCCGACCTACCTATATATATACAGTGACCTCCCCGACCTACCATATATATATACAGTGACCCCCGACCTACCATATATATATACAGTGACCCCTGACCTACCATATATATATATACAGTGACCCCCGACCTACCATATATATATATACAGTGACCTCCCCAACCTACCATATATATATATATATATATATATATACAGTGACCCCCGACCTACCATATATATATACAGTGACCCCCAACCTACCATATATACAGTGACCCCCGACCTACCATATATACAGTGACCCCCGACCTACCATATATATATATACAGTGACCCCCGACCTACCATATATACAGTGACCCCCGACCTACCATATATATATATATATACAGTGACCCCTGACCTACCATATATACAGTGACCCCTGACCTACCATATATACAGTGACCCCCGACCTACCATATATACAGTGACCCCCGACCTACCATATATATATATATATATACAGTGACCCCCGACCTACCATATATATATATATATATATATATATATATACAGTGACCCCCGACCTACCATATATATATATATACAGTGACCCCTGACCTACCATATATATATATATACAGTGACCCCTGACCTACCATATATACAGTGACCCCTGACCTACCATATATACAGTGACCCCCGACCTACCATATATATATATATACAGTGACCCCCGACCTACCATATATATATATATATATATATACAGTGACCCCCGACCTACCATATATATATACAGTGACCCCGACCTACCATATATATATACAGTGACCCCGACCTATCATATATATATACAGTGACCCCCAACCTACCATATATATATATATACAGTGACCTCCGACCTACCATACATATATATACAGTGACCTCCGACCTACCATATATATATATACAGTGACCTCCGACCTACCATATATATATATATATATATATACAGTGACCTCCGACCTACCATATATATATATACAGTGACCTCCGACCTACCATATATATATATACAGTGACCTCCGACCTACCATATATACAGTGACCTCCGACCTACCATATATATATACAGTGACCTCCGACCTACCATATATATATATACAGTGACCTCCGACCTACTATATATATATATATATATACAGTGACCTCCAACCTACTATATATATATATACAGTGACCTCCGACCTACCATATAAATATATATACAGTGACCTCAGACCTACCATATATATATATACAGTGAGCTCCGACCTACTATATATATATACAGTGACCTCCAACCTACTATATATATGTATACAGTGACCTCCGACCTACCATATATACAGTGACCCCCGACCTACCATATATATATATATACAGTGACCCCCGACCTACCATATATATATACAGTGACCTCCGACCTACCATATATATATACAGTGACCCCCGACCTACCATATATACAGTGACCCCCGACCTACCATATATATATATATATATACAGTGACCCCCGACCTACCATATATACAGTGACCCCCGACCTACCATATATATATATATATATACAGTGACCCCCGACCTACCATATATACAGTGACCCCCGACCTACCATATATATATATATATATATATATATATATATATACAGTGACCTCCGACCTACCATATATATATATATATATACAGTGACCCCCGACCTACCATATATATATATACAGTGACCTCCGACCTACCATATATATATACAGTGACCCCCCGACCTACCATATATATATATATATATATACAGTGACCCCCCCCGACCTACCATATATATATACAGTGACCTCCCCGACCTACCATATATATATACAGTGACCCCCGACCTACCATATATATACAGTGACCCCCGACCTACCATATATATATATATATATACAGTGACCCCCGACCTACCATATATACAGTGACCCCCGACCTACCATATATATATATATATATATATATACAGTGACCTCCGACCTACCTATATATATACAGTGACCTCCCCGACCTACCATATATATATACAGTGACCCCCGACCTACCATATATATATACAGTGACCCCTGACCTACCATATATATATACAGTGACCCCCGACCTACCATATATATATATACAGTGACCTCCCCGACCTACCATATATATATACAGTGACCCCCGACCTACCATATATATATACAGTGACCCCCAACCTACCATATATACAGTGACCCCCGACCTACCATATATACAGTGACCCCCGACCTACCATATATATATATACAGTGACCCCCGACCTACCATATATATATATATATATACAGTGACCCCCGACCTACCATATATACAGTGACCCCCGACCTACCATATATATATATATATATACAGTGACCCCTGACCTACCATATATACAGTGACCCCTGACCTACCATATATACAGTGACCCCCGACCTACCATATATACAGTGACCCCCGACCTACCATATATATATATATACAGTGACCCCCGACCTACCATATATATATATATATATATATATATATATATATATATATATATACAGTGACCCCCGACCTACCATATATACAGTGACCCCCGACCTACCATATATATATATACAGTGACCCCTGACCTACCATATATATATATACAGTGACCCCTGACCTACCATATATACAGTGACCCCCGACCTACCATATATACAGTGACCCCCGACCTACCATATATATATATATACAGTGACCCCCGACCTACCATATATATATATATACAGTGACCCCCGACCTACCATATATATATACAGTGACCCCGACCTACCATATATATATACAGTGACCCCCAACCTACCATATATATATATACAGTGACCTCCGACCTACCATACATATATATACAGTGACCTCCGACCTACCATATATATATATACAGTGACCTCCGACCTACCATATATATATATATATATATATATATATATACACAGTGACCTCCGACCTACCATATATATACAGTGACCTCCGACCTACCATATATATATATATATACAGTGACCTCCGACCTACCATATATATATATACAGTGACCTCCGACCTACCATATATACAGTGACCTCCGACCTACCATATATATATACAGTGACCTCCGACCTACCATATATATATATACAGTGACCTCCGACCTACTATATATATATATACAGTGACCTCCAACCTACTATATATATATATACAGTGACCTCCGACCTACCATATAAATATATATACAGTGACCTCAGACCTACCATATATATATATACAGTGACCTCCGACCTACTATATATATATACAGTGACCTCCAACCTACTATATATATGTATACAGTGACCTCCGACCTACCATATATACAGTGACCCCCGACCTACCATATATATATATATACAGTGACCCCCGACCTACCATATATATATACAGTGACCTCCGACCTACCATATATATATACAGTGACCTCCGACCTACCATATATATATACAGTGACCCCCGACCTACCATATATACAGTGACCCCCGACCTACCATATATATATATATATACAGTGACCCCCGACCTACCATATATACAGTGACCCCCGACCTACCATATATATATATATATATACAGTGACCCCCGACCTACCATATATACAGTGACCCCCGACCTACCATATATATATATATATATATATACAGTGACCCCCGACCTACCATATATACAGTGACCCCCGACCTACCATATATATATATATATACAGTGACCCCCGACCTACCATATATACAGTGACCCCCGACCTACCATATATATATATATATATATATATATATATACAGTGACCTCCGACCTACCATATATATATATATACAGTGACCCCCGACCTACCATATATATATATACAGTGACCTCCGACCTACCATATATATATATACAGTGACCCCCCGACCTACCATATATATATACAGTGACCTCCCCGACCTACCATATATATATACAGTGACCCCCGACCTACCATATATATACAGTGACCCCCGACCTACCATATATATATATATATATACAGTGACCCCCGACCTACCATATATACAGTGACCCCCGACCTACCATATATATATATATATATACAGTGACCTCCGACCTACCTATATATATACAGTGACCTCCCCGACCTACCATATATATATACAGTGACCCCCGACCTACCATATATATATACAGTGACCCCTGACCTACCATATATATATACAGTGACCCCCGACCTACCATATATATATATACAGTGACCTCCCCGACCTACCATATATATATATATATATATATATACAGTGACCCCCGACCTACCATATATATATACAGTGACCCCCAACCTACCATATATACAGTGACCCCCGACCTACCATATATACAGTGACCCCCGACCTACCATATATATATATACAGTGACCCCCGACCTACCATATATATATATATATACAGTGACCCCCGACCTACCATATATACAGTGACCCCCGACCTACCATATATATATATATATATACAGTGACCCCTGACCTACCATATATACAGTGACCCCTGACCTACCATATATACAGTGACCCCCGACCTACCATATATACAGTGACCCCCGACCTACCATATATATATATATACAGTGACCCCCGACCTACCATATATATATATATATATATATATATATATATATATAGTGACCCCCCGACCTACCATATATACAGTGACCCCCGACCTACCATATATATATATACAGTGACCCCTGACCTACCATATATATATATACAGTGACCCCTGACCTACCATATATACAGTGACGCCCGACCTACCATATATACAGTGACCCCCGACCTACCATATATATATATATACAGTGACCCCCGACCTACCATATATATATATATATATACAGTGACCCCCGACCTACCATATATATATACAGTGACCCCGACCTACCATATATATATACAGTGACCCCGACCTATCATATATATATACAGTGACCCCCGACCTACCATATATATATATACAGTGACCCCCCCGACCATATATATATATATATATATACAGTGACCCCCGACCTACCATATATATATATATATATACAGTGATCATGGGGGCTGTAGATGAAGATGCCTCTTTTCTACATGCTCCGTCAGCCCTGGATTTACAGAGGCAATACGAGTTCGAAACCAAGAGATTACTCTCTTTAAAGCTACACCTTACAACTCTTAGCGAATACTACAAGTCCCAGAAGATCCCACGCGGGATGCGGGTGACACCACCAGATAACGCATACAAAGGGGACCGGGATTTTCGCATCAAGTTTGAAAGTATTGCTAACAAGTTCGCCTTAGATGTCTTAATCTTGAACATTGAATTCTTGCAAAAAGATATTGTGGTAACCAGCGAAAAAGTCACAACCCTGGAATCCTCCTTGGGAACTACACTATCAAGTGAGGAGTTCTCAAAATTACAGTCTAAACAAACTACATTTCTGGCTAAACTCAAAACCGAACAGGAGAATATTAAACGCCATAAATGGTTCCGGGATTCACAAGACTACCAAAATGGACGTGTCTACAATTGGGGTACGGTCTCCACAAGTTCAAGGAGAACCAGGAAACCGCGTGAACAGCCGAGCACCTCTCGTCAGAATACGCATTCAAACGAAACTACAACAAGTCCACCCATTGCACCCCATTTTTTAGGGGTACGACAGACTCAACCACACGACCCACCAGAAGTGGAGGCCATAAATGGAAGCGACCCCTCAAGAACCAGAAGCCGGGGAGTGAAGAATCCACAACAGAAAACGAAACCTCTGAAAAAACAGTGGTAAATATTTCTTCCATTTCTTTGACAGACACTCAATGTATGTTACTTGCCAATGGTTTAAGTTTCTGCCCCATGAACCATACAAACTGGTTCCAGCTAGAGTTCGACCTTATTCAATTTTTTAGGAAACTCAAACTACGCGTTTGGTTTATGAATAATCCTGCACAGCAGAATGTCAATGTTACTGATGTTGTTAATCATGCTCAATTCCGTGCCAGTGATTATGCTTTAACTATACCAAGTAATTTTTCACCACAGATACAGGTACCAGCCATTGAGACTCTGTACACATTGATCAAAAGAGAGATAGACAAATTACGCCATACCAACAATACCCACTCATCACATAACATCCCCCGTGAACAACTTCTGGCTATAGACGAATTGGTCCATAGTCATAATTTGATCATAAAACCAGCCGACAAAGGCGGAGCGGTGGTAATTATGGACCGCTCAAAGTATATAGCCGAAGCACTACGACAGCTGGGGGATAGTAGTACATATACTCCGCTTCACAAAGATCCGAAATTTGATCTACAAAGGAGGATCAACACTGTCTTGGTAGATGCTCTAACCACACAAACCATAGACCGCCCCCTGTTCAACTTTCTTACGGTTTTGAACCCCAAGACACCGATGATATATTTTCTCCCAAAAATACACAAAAGTCTGGTGGACCCTCCCGGGAGACCGATAGTCTCTGGGAGGGATTCACTCACCAGCAATATATCCATCTTCCTTGATCAAATTCTTCGCCCATACGTTCACAAGGCCAAATCATACATCAAGGACACATCTGATTTCCTCCGCAAAATTCAACAAATTTCGGTACCAAATGACACCATATTAGCATCTTTAGATGTCACAAGTCTCTATACTTCAATCCCACATGACCTGGGTATTCAGACCATACATAAAGTGATTTCCACTGATTTCTCTCCCACACAGATTTCATTTATCCTGCAGCTGTTGGAATTGGTTCTACAATGCAATTATTTCACATTTAATGACTGTTTTTACCTACAGAGGGCTGGGACCGCCGTGGGGAAAAACGTGGCGCCCAGTTACGCAAATTTGGTCATGACAGAGTTGGAGGAGGCATTCGTCTATGTGTCCCACCACGCCAGACATGTGCTGGCGTGGTGGAGGTACATAGACGATGTCTTTCTCATTTGGACGGGCACGGTCGACCAACTACAAGATTTTTTGACATATCTGAACAACATCAACAATCATATCAAATTCACTCTTACACATTCCAAACATGCAGTCCAATTTCTAGATACACTAGTGACAATCCACGATGGCAGATTGAACACAGACCTATTTGTGAAACCCACAGACAGTAACTCCATTTTGCGTTACAACAGCCACCATCCACGCCCAATGGTAAAGTCTCTCCCCAAAAGTCAGATGCTCAGGGCACGACGCATAGTAAGCACTGATGACAAGATAGAACCCACCCTCAACAAAATGATCAACAACTTCACACAAAGAGGGTACCCTAAAACACTGACAGAGAGGAGCAAACACCAAGTTCTAACCCTGCAACGCGAGACACTTTTACAACCACCCATGCCCAAGGAACCCAACAAACGCATCAGTTTCGTCTCCACCTATAATGACAGATCCACCTCTATAGCCAGAATAATCAATCGACACTGGCATATCCTCAAAAAGAGTTTTCCCCAAGTGGAAGAATTCCAGAATTACCCTTTGATGTCATATCGTCGCCCCCCCAACCTCAGAGACAGACTAGTGAAGACAGATGTCTCGAGGGGTGTGGGTGGACGACAACGCTATTTTGGCACACAAAACAAGGGGAGTTATCCATGCCGAAGTTGCATTAACTGTAACCGCATGGATAAGGGCCCACATTTTCAACACCCCAGTACCAACAAAATCTACAAACTTAAATGGTACCTAACATGCACCTCTGAATACGTGGTGTATGTGCTCACTTGCCCATGCCACCTACTTTATGTAGGTGAAACTACACTTGAATTTCGTACGCGACTGAACCAGCACAGGTACTCTATCCGGAAAAAACGGCTAGATTTACCTGTGTCTAAACATTTTACTGAAGCTGGACACCAAGAACACGAACTTAGATTTACTCTACTGGACCATGTACCAGTACCCAAAAGGGGAGGTGACAGAGTGAGCATACTCAAGCGATGTGAACTACGCTGGATCCATGAACTGGGCAGCCTTCGCCCTCATGGACTCAACGTAGACTTTACAGTCACTGCCGGCATTTATAAACTATCTAGATGACCTGTCGAGTACTAACTTTATGTGTATACATTGTGTGACACACCATACTTTTTCTTCAGTTGCATTTCTTTTGTTTTTACATATACGGTATATTTATTCTGAATTTGTTTTCATGCAGATTTCCTGGGGAAACCTAGATCAAGCACCACCATCTACTTCCATCAAGCCCATGTACTGCTATACCCCTCTGCCAGGGCACAGCCAACCAGGACAAGGGACACAGGTGTCAGTTTTTTGCCTGTTGCTTTACATCTCCCATTAGCACAGATCAATTGTGGCCTATGTAGACTTTCATCATGCATATTTGTTCTTTAAGGGTACCATCTTTTATTTTATTTTGCAATTTCATATACATACTTTTAGAATTTTTATTTTCATTTCATTTTTGACATCTTTTCACACAATCACCACACTTTTTCCATTTTCCCCACATCTCTCCCCCTTACCACTTTCTTTTTTCACATAGATTTCACATACATTACACACATATTCTTTGCCTTTATTAACCATTTCATACACGCCCCACACAAGTGTTCACCAGCTTCTACACTTTTTATTAACACACATGTCCAAACAATCTTTTTTCTGTGTCCATTCATCTTTTGACACTTTTCACCCAACCATCAGATCCCTACACATACACAGCTCCCCTGTTCAGCATTTACATTCACAGATGCATCGGGTCTAATGCCCGACACCTACATGGCCGTCACATCCTCATCTCCTCCAGACGCGCATGCGCCGATTTCGGGCACAATCTGCCCTCAAGCAACATGGCGTACACGGTATCCGGAAGCACAGTGAGTGTGCGCGGACCGTGCGACCCAACGGCGTTGCCTAGCAGCGCCACACGCCTCCCTGTGATTGGCTGTGCTCCTGTCTAGCTTGCGGAATCCTGTACAGCCGTGTGCACACATGGCGGCAGGTAATGGCCGCCACTGACTCCAGATGGGTGAGTGTTTGATCACCAGGATTCCCCTTGATTGCTTTTAACCATACACCTGCACTGTAATTATGTCTTTAACACTGTACACGACATGGGACACTTATGTATATAATGTACAGCAATGTTGTCACTTTATTATCTTTGCGTTAGACACAGTACTCACTGTGATATGTTTTTTCATAATTTTTGCATCAACACTGTTATGTTTTTCACTTATTCTGCTTTATTGTTCAATGATTGTAATTTACATGTAACCCATATAAAAATGGGATGTGTGTGTCACATTGCATGCTTGAAAAAGACCGTGGTGACGGTCGAAACGTTGTATCCTACCATGAGGCAATAAACACTTTGTTATCCACCATTTTGGAGTGCTGTGGGACAACTTCCTTGCTTTATATATATATATATATATATATATATATATATATATATATATATATATATATATATATATATATAGTGACCTCCCGACCTACAATATATATATACAGTGACCTCCAACCTACAATATATATATATATACAGTGACCTCCCGACCTACAATATATATATACAGTGACCTCCGACCTACAATATATATATATACAGTGACCTCCCGACCTACAATATATATGTATATACAGTGACCTCCGACCTACAATATATATATACAGTGACCTCCCGACCTACAATATATATATATATATATATATACAGTGACCCCCCGACATTACCATATATATATATATATATATATATATATATATATATATATATATATATATACATTGACCCCCGACCTACAATATATATATACAGTGACCCCCGAACTACTATATATATATATACAGTGACCTCCAACCTACAATATATATATATACAGTGACCTCCGACCTACTATATATATATATATATATATATATATATATATATATATATATATACAGTGACCCCCGACCTACCATATATATATATACAGTGACCCCCGACCTACCATATATATATATATATATATATATATACAGTGACCCCGACCTACCATATATATATATATATATATATATACAGTGACCCCCGACCTACCATATATATATATACAGTGACCTCCGACCTACAATATATATATACAGTGACCTCTGACCTACCATATATATACAGTGACCTCCGACCTACAATATATATACAGTTACCTCCGACCTACAATATATATATACAGTGACCCCCGACCTACCATATATATATACAGTGACCTCCGACCTACAATATATATATATACAGTGACCTCTGACCTACAATATATATATACAGTGACCTCCGACCTACCATATATATATATATGTACAGTGACCTCCGACCTACAATATATATATATATATACAGTGACCTCCGACCTACAATATATATATATACATATATATAAATATTCCAACAATAAATCCAACAACACTCACGGGTTCAAGTGAACAAACGCAACGGTGTTTATTTAAACCATGTTCAGATGCAACGTTTCAGTGATATCCGCCACCTTTTTCCAGCTTGATATATACAAATGTGCAAGACAAACCTTTATATGGTATCACATTAAGTTAATTACAGACTCCAATCAATATAATCAAACAAAATTCATACAGTAAAAAGACATGATCAATACAAAATGTATAATATATAAAGTGCACGTGATGACAGTGTAATCAGAAACAACAATGGTCCCGTACATACAATCGATCATCGTTGTTATAAAAAATATAGAGCGCAGATAATAAAGGCGCAGCTGCAACTGCATCTTATAGTGATTAAAAACAACATTGCCATGGGGACAGACCACTCCCCTCCCGCGTATGTTGTCATATGGCTCCCGGTCATGTGACGCTCCCGAGCTCCGCCCCGTCATCACGAAAACGGCATCAAGAGACCTGGCGGAGACACGGGAGCGCCACAAGTACCAGGATCAAACTGACATTATGAATCATAATTTAGAATACAAATAATATCTGAAAAGATAAAAGGTGATGTACAAAATAAATAAACACCGGTATTGGATCAGGAAGGCTAGACTGGATCTGCCGGTGTCCAAACATTTTGTTGAGGCGAGTTGCGGTTTACATGAATTGACCAAGTACCAGAGAGTAAGAAGGACGGAGACAGAATCAATGGTTTGAAGAAACGGGAGTTATATTGGATTGATGAGTTGGACACATTACGTCCACGTGGCCTGAATGTAGATTTTATTGTTACATCGGATATTTACAATGCGAAGGTCAATGTCGGCTGTGGAGAATGTGTTTAAATGGTTAACGATGTAACATATATTATTGATACTTTCCTTCTGTTTTGTTTTAGATATTGAAGTATTTACTTGTCGGGGGAGGGGACAGACCAAAGACACCGACACGGAATATACTATTATAATTCTTTACATTACTCTTCCATGTGTGTAATAAAAACGTTCCTTCTGACTATTTGAGGATTTTAGTTATGAGTGATGTACAAAGGAGCAATGTTATGTATTTATATATGTCTTTAGGAAGGTTAAAGATCCCTATGTGAATATGGAGAATCATTATGACGTGGAGATTGGAGACATATATCCACATTACACACTTAGTATAATATATATAATATAATATTATTATTATACTCACTGTATTTTATATACTAACATTGGTATGTTGGTCCTTATATACATGTATACATACCTCTTCACATATAATACACTTTTTGCATTCTTCTTACGGGCACATTGTAGAACATTGAGTATACTACCCCCCCCCCCCCTTACCTTAGGTAGGTGTTCTCCGTGGATGTACCTCTGGATGCACCTGTACACCTATATACATTTGTGTGCCCATTGACGTATCCACCGATATAAACTATTTTCCCCCCTATTCACATGATGCGTTATTTGATGCGTTTGTTGGTGTACTTTATTATTCATAGGCTTCCTTGTCCTCCACAGACCGGGTGGGAACGGTTTTATTTTCCTCTTGGCCTTTGATGATAATAATGTTTTTTGCCCCTGTATTTATTTTGTACATCACCTTTTATCTTTTTCAGATATTATTTATATTCTAAATTATGATTCATGATGTCAGTTTGGTCCTGGCACTTGTGGCGCTCCCGTGTCTCCACCAGGTCTCTTGATGCCGTTTTCGTGATGACGGGGCGGAGCTCAGGAGCGTCACATGACCGGGAGCCATATGACAACAATGTGAGACGCCGTAATGCGGCGCCCATACGCGGGAGGGGAGTGGTCTGTCCCCATGGCAATGTTGTTTTTAATCACTATAAGATGCAGTTGCAGCTGCGCCTTTATTATCTGCGCTCTATATTTTTTATAACAACGATGATCGATTGTATGTACGGGACCATTGTTGTTTCTGATTACACTGTCATCACGTGCACTTTATATATTATACATTTTGTATTGATCATGTCTTTTTACTGTATGAATTTTGTTTGATTATATTGATTGGAGTCTGTAATTAATTAATGTGATACCATATAAAGGTTTGTCTTGCACATTTGTATATATCAAGCTGGAAAAAGGTGGCGGATATCACTGAAACGTTGCATCTGAACATGGTTTAAATAAACACCGTTGCGTTTGTTCACTTGAACCCGTGAGTGTTGTTGGATTTATTGTTGGAATATTTATATATACACAGTGACCCCCCCCCCGACCTACCATATATATATATATATATATATAATATATATGTATATACAGTGACCCCCCCCGACCTACGATGGCCCCGACATACCATATATATCTACAGTGACCCCCCGACCTACGATGGCCCCGACATACCATATATATACAGTGACCCCCCCGACCTACGATGGCCCCGACATACCATATATATCTACAGTGACCCCCCCGACCTACGATGGCCCCGACATACCATATATATATACAGTGACCCCCCGACCTACGATGGCCCCGACATACCATATATATATACAGTGACCCCCCGACCTACAATGGCCCCGACATACCATATATATACAGTGACCCCCGACCTACGATGGCCCCGACATACCAAATATATACAGTGACCCCCCCCGACCTACGATGGCCCCGACATACCATATATATATATACAGTGACCCCCTGACCTATGATGGCCCCGACATACCATATATATTTACAGTGACCCCCCTGACCTACGATGGCCCCGACATACCATATGTATACAGTGACCCCCCCCCCCCGACCTACCATATATATATATATATATACAGTGACCCCCCCGACCTACGATGGCCCCGACATACCATATATATACAGTGACCCCCCGACCTATGATGGCCCCGACATACCATATATATACAGTGACCCCCGACCTACAATGGCCCCGACATACCATATATATACCAGTGACCCCCCAGAACTACGATGGCCCCGACATACCATATATATACAGTGTCCCCCCGACCTACAATGGCCCCGACATACCATATATATACAGTGACCCCCGACCTACGATGGCCCCGACATACCAAATATATACAGTGACCCCCCCACCCGACCTACGATGGCCCCGACATACCATATATATATATACAGTGACCCCCTGACCTATGATGGCCCCGACATACCATATATATATATACAGTGACCCCCTGACCTATGATGGCCCCGACATACCATATATATTTACAGTGACCCCCTGACCTACGATGGCCCCGACATACCATATGTATACAGTGACCCCCCCCCCCCGACCTACGATGGCCCCCGACATAACCATATATATATATATATATATATACAGTGACCCCCTGACCTACAATGGCCCCGACATACCATATATATACAGTGACCCCCCCGACCTACCGATGGCCCCGACATACCATATATATATATATATATATATATATATATACAGTGACCCCCTGACCTACGATGGCCCGACATACCATATATATACAGTGACACCCCCCCGACCTACGATGGCCCCGACATACCATATATATACAGTGACCCCCCGACCTACGATGGCCCCGACATACATATATATACAGTGACCCCCCCCGACCTACGATGGCCCCGACATACCATATATACAGTGACCTCCCGACCTACGATGGCCCCGACATACCATATATATACAGTGACCCCCGACCTACGATGGCCCGACATACCATATATATACAGTGACCCCCTGACCTACGATGGCCCCGACATACCATATATATACAGTGACCCCCCGACCTACGATGGCCCCGACATACCATATATATTTACAGTGACCCCCTGACCTACGATGGCCCCGACATACCATATGTATACAGTGACCCCCCCCCCCGAACCTACGATGGCCCCGACATACCATATATATATATATATATATATACAGTGACCCCCTGACCTACAATGGCCCCGACATACCATATATATACAGTGACCCCCCCGACCTACGATGGCCCCGACATACCATATATATATATATATATATATATATTATATATATATATACAGTGACCCCCCGACCTACGATGCCCTGACATACCATATATATACAGTGACCCCCGACCTACAATGGCCCCGACATACCATATATATACAGTGACCCCCGACCTACGATGGCCCCGACATACCATATATATACAGTGACCCTCCGACCTACGATGGCCCCGACATACCATATATATATATACAGTGACCCCCCCGACCTACGATGGCCCCGACATACCATATATATATACAGTGACCTCCCCGACCTACCATATATATACAGTGACCCCCCCGACCTACGATGGCCTCGACATACCATATATATATACAGTGACCCCCCGACCTACGATGGCCCCGACATATCATATATATACAGTGACCCCCCCGACCTACGATGGCCCCGACATACCATATATATATATACAGTGACCCCCTGACCTACGATGGCCCCGACATACCATATATATATACAGTGACCCCCCAGACCTACGATGGCCCCGACATACCATATATATATACAGTGACCCCCCCCGACCTACGATGGCCCCGACATACCATATATATACAGTGACCCTCCGACCTACGATGGCCCCGACATACCATATATATACAGTGACCCCCGACCTACGATGGCCCCGACATACCATATATATACAGTGACCCCCGACATACGATGGCCCCGACATACCACATATATACAGTGACCCCCCCGACCTACGATGGCCCCGACATACCATATATATACAGTGACCCCCCCCCGACCTACAATGGCCCCGACATACCACATATATACAGTGACCCCCCCGACCTACGATGGCCCCGACATACCATATATATACAGTGACCCCCCCGACCTACGATGGCCCCGACATACCACATATATACAGTGACCCCCCCGACCTACGATGGCCCCGACATACCATATATATACAGTGACCCCCCCCCGACCTACGATGGCCCCGACATACCATATATATACAGTGACCCCCCCGACCTACGATGGCCCCGACATACCATATATATACAGTGACCCCCCGACCTACGATGGCCCCGACATACCATATATATACAGTGACCCCCGACCTACGATGGCCCCGACATACCACATATATACAGTGACCCCCCCGACCTACGATGGCCCCGACATACCATATATATACAGTGACCCCCGACCTACGATGGCCCCGACATACCATATATATACAGTAACCCCCCGACCTACGATGGCCCCGACATACCATATATATACAGTGACCCCCGACCTACGATGGCCCCGACATACCATATATACACAGTGACCCCCCCCGACCTACCATATATATATATATATATATATATATATATATATTTATATGTATATACAGTGACCCCCCCCCCGACCTACCATATATATATATATATATATTATATACAGTGACCCCCCCCGACCTACGATGGCCCCGACATACCATATATATATACAGTGACCCCCCCGACCTATGATGGCCCCGACATACCATATATATATACAGTGACCCCCCCCCGACCTACGATGGCCCCGACATACCATATATATACAGTGACCCCCGACCTACGATGGCCCTGACATACCATATATACACAGTGACCCCCCCGACCTACGATATATATATATATTATATACAGTGACCCCCCCGACCTACGATGGCCCCGACATACCATATATATATACAGTGACCCCCGACCTACGATGGCCCCGACATACCATATATATATACAGTGACCCCCCCGACCTACGATGGCCCCGACATACCATATATACACAGTGACCCCCCCCGACCTACCATATATATATATATATATATATATATATATATATATATATATTTATATGTATATACAGTGACCCCCCCGACCTACTATATATATATATATATATATATATATACAGTGACCCCCCCGACCTACAATGGCCCCGACATACCATATATATACAGTGACCCCCCCGACCTACAATGGCCCCGACATACCATATATATACAGTGACCCCCCGACCTACGATGGCCCCGACATACCATATATATATTACAGTGACCCCCGACCTACGATGGCCCTGACATACCATATATACACAGTGACCCCCCCCGACCTACCATATATATATATATATATATATATATATATATATTTATATGTATATACAGTGACCCCCCCCGACCTACTATATATATATATATATATATATATATGTATATATATATATATATACAGTGACCCCCCCGACCTACAATGGCCCCCGACATACCATATATATACAGTGACCCCCCCGACCTACAATGGCCCTGACATACCATATATATATACAGTGACCCCCCTACCTACGATGGCCCCGACATACCATATATATATATATTTACAGTGACCCCCCTGACCTACGATGGCCCCGACATACCATATATATACAGTGACCCCCCCGACCTACTATGGCCCCGACATACCATATATATTTACAGTGACCCCCCTGACCTACGATGGCCCCGACATACCATATGTATACAGTGACCCCCCCCCCGACCTACGATGGCCCCAACATACCATATATATACAGTGACCCCCCCGACCTACGATGGCCCCGACATACCATATATATACAGCGACCCCCCCGACCTACGATGGCCCCGACATACCATATATATATACAGTGACCCCCCCGACCTACGATGGCCCCGACATACCATATATATACAGTGACCCCCCGACCTACGATGGCCCCGACATACCATATATATACAGTGACCCCCCCTGACCTACGATGGCCCCGACATACCATATATATACAGTGACCCCCGACCTACGATGGCCCCGACATACCATATATATACAGTGACCCCCCCGACCTACGATGGCCCCGACATACCATATATATACAGCGACCCCCCCGACCTACGATGGCCCCGACATACCATATATATATACAGTGACCCCCGACCTACGATGGCCCCGACATACCATATATATATACAGTGACCCCCCCCGACCTACGATGGCCCCGACATACCATATATATACAGTGACCCCCCGACCTATGATGGCCCCGACATACCATATATATACAGTGACCCCCGACCTACGATGGCCCCGACATACCATATATATATATACAGTGACCCTCCGACCTACGATGGCCCCGACATACCATATATATACAGTGACCCCCGATCTACGATGGCCCCGACATACCATATATATATACAGTGACCCCCGACCTACGATGGCCCCGACCATACCATATATATACAGTGACCCCCCCGATCTACGATGGCCCCGACATACCATATATATACAGTGACCCCCGATCTACGATGGCCCCCGACATACCCATATATATACAGTGACCCCCCGACCTACGATGGCCCCGACATACCATATATATACAGTGACCCCCCCCGACCTACGATGGCCCCGACATACCATATATATACAGTGACCCCCCGACCTACGATGGCCCCGACATACCATATATATACAGTGACCTCCCGACCTACGATGGCCCCCGACATACCATATATATACAGTGACCCCCCCGACCTACGATGGCCCCGACATACCATACATATACAGTGACCCCCCGACCTACGATGGCCCCGACATACCATATATATATACAGTGACCCTCCCCCCGACCTACAATGGCCCCGACATACCATATATATGCAGTGACCCCCCCGACCTACGATGGCCCCGACATACCATATATATATACAGTGACCCCCCCCCCCCCGACCTACGATGGCCCCGACATACCATATATATACAGTGACCCCCCCCGACCTACGATGGCCCCGACATATCATATATATACAGTGACCCCCCCCGACCTACGATGGCCCCCGACATACCATATATATACAGTGACCCCCCCGACCTACGATGGCCCCGACATACCATACATATACAGTGACCCCCGACCTACGATGGCCCCGACATACCATATATATATACAGTGACCCTCCCCCCGACCTACAATGGCCCCGACATACCATATATATGCAGTGACCCCCCCCGACCTACGATGGCCCCGACATACCATATATATACAGTGACCCCCCCCCCGACCTACGATGGCCCCGACATACCATATATATACAGTGACACCCCCCCGACCTACGATGGCCCCGACATACCATATATATACAGTGACCCCCCCCGACCTACGATGGCCCCGACATACCATATATATACAGTGACCCCCCCCCCGACCTACGATGGCCCCGACATACCATATATATATACAGTGACCTCCCGACCTATGATGGCCCCGACATACCATATATATACAGTGACCCCCCGACCTACGATGGCCCCGACATACCATATATATATACAGTGACCTCCCGACCTACGATGGCCCCGACATACCATATATATACAGTGACCCCCCCGACCTACGATGGCCCCGACATTACCATATATATATACAGTGACCCCCCGACCTATGATGGCCCCGACATACCATATATATATATACAGTGACCCCCCCCCCCGACCTACAATGGTCCCGATATCCAATTATATATGCAGCGACCCCCCCCCCGACCTACGATGGCCCCCGACATACCATATATTATATACAGTGACCCCCCCCGACCTACAATGGTCCCGATATCCAATTATATATGCAGTGACCCCCCGACCTACGATGGCCCCGACATACCATATATATATATACAGTGACCCCCCCCCCGACCTACGATGGCCCTGACATACCATATATATACAGTGACCCCCCGACCTACGATGGCCCCGACATACCATATATATACAGTGACCCCCCCCCGACCTACGATGGCCCCGACATACCATATATATACAGTGACCCCCCCGACCTACGATGGCCCCGACATACCATATATATACAGTGACCCTCCGACCTACGATGGCCCCCGACATACCATATATATACAGTGACCCCCCGACCTACGATGGCCCCGACATACCATATATATACAGTGACCCCCCCCCGACCTACGATGGCCCCGACATACCATATATATACAGTGACCCCCCCGACCTACGATGGCCCCGACATACCATATATATACAGTGACCCCCCCGACCTACGATGGCCCCGACATACCATATATATATACAGTGACCCCCCCCGACCTATGATGGCCCGGACATACCATATATATACAATGACCCCCCCGACCTACGATGGCCCCGACATACCATATATATATACAGTGACCCTCCGACCTACGATGGCCCTGACATACCATATATATACAGTGACCCCCCGACCTACGATGGCCCCGACATACCATATATATATACAGTGACCCCCCCCGACCTACGATGGCTCCGACATACCATATATATACAGTGACCCCCCCCCCGACCTACGATGGCCCCGACATACCATATATACAGTGACCCCCCCGACCTACGATGGCCCCCGACATACCATATATATACAGTGACCCCCGACCTACGATGGCCCCGACATACCATATATATATACAGTGACACTCCGACCTACGATGGCCCCGACATACCATATATATACAGTGACCCCCGACCTACGATGGCCCCGACATACCATATATATACAGTGACCCCCGATCTACGATGGCCCCGACATACCATATATATACAGTGACCCCCCGACCTACGATGGCCCCGACATACCATATATATACAGTGACCCCCCGACCTACGATGGCCCCGACATACCATATATATACAGTGACCCCCCGACCTACGATGGCCCGACATACCATATATATACAGTGACCCCCCGACCTACGATGGCCCCGACATACCATATATATACAGTGACCTCCCGACCTACGATGGCCCCGACATACCATATATATATACAGTGACCCCCCGACCTACGATGGCCCCGACATACCATATATATACAGTGACCCCCCCGACCTACGATGGCCCCGACATACCATACATATACAGTGACCCTCCGACCTACGATGGCCCTGACATACCATATATATACAGTGACCCCGCCGACCTACGATGGCCCCGACATACCATATATATACAGTGACCCCCCCGACCTACGATGGCCCCGACATACCATATATATACAGTGACCCCCCCCGACCTACGATGGCCCCGACATACCATAATATATATATACAGTGACCCCCCGACCTACGATGGCCCCGACATACCATATATATATACAGTGACCCCCCCCCGACCTACGATGGCTCCGACATACCATATATATACAGTGACCCCCCCCCCGACCTACGATGGCCCGACATACCATATATACAGTGACCCCCCCGACCTACGATGGCCCCGACATACCATATATATACAGTGACCCCCCGACCTACGATGGCCCCGACATACCATATATATATACAGTGACCCTCCGACCTACGATGGCCCCGACATACCATATATATACAGTGACCCCCGATCTACGATGGCCCCGACATACCATATATATATACAGTGACCCCCCGACCTACGATGGCCCGACATACCATATATATACAGTGACCCCCGATCTACGATGGCCCCGACATACCATATATATACAGTGACCCCCCGACCTACGATGCCCCGACATACCATATATATACAGTGACCCCCGATCTACGATGCCCCGACATACCATATATATACAGTGACCCTACGATGGCCCCGACATACCATATATATACAGTGACCCCCCCCGACCTACGATGGCCCCGACATACCATATATATACAGTGACCCCCGACCTACGATGGCCCCGACATACCATATATATACAGTGACCCCCGACCTACGATGGCCCCGACATACCATATATATATACAGTGACCCCCCCCCGACATACCATATATATACAGTGACCCCCCGACCTACGATGGCCCCGACATACCATATATATACAGTGACCCCCCCGACCTACGATGGCCCCGACATACCATACATATACAGTGACCCCCGACCTACGATGGCCCCGGACATACCATATATATACAGTGACCCCCCCGACCTACGATGGCCCCGACATACCATATATATATACAGTGACCCTCCCCCCGACCTACAATGGCCCCGACATACCATATATATGCAGTGACCCCCCCGACCTACGATGGCCCCGACATACCATATATATATACAGTGACCCCCCCCCCCCGACCTACGATGGCCCCGACATACCATATATATACAGTGATCCCCCCCCCCCGACCTACGATGGCCCCGACATACCATATATATACAGTGACACCCCCCCCGACCTACGATGGCCCCAGGACATACCATATATATACAGTGACCCCCCCGACTTACGATGGCCCCGACATACCATATATATACAGTGACCCCCCCCCCGACCTACGATGGCCCCGACATACATATATATATACAGTGACCTCCCGACCTATGATGGCCCCGACATACCATATATATACAGTGACCCCCCGACCTCCGATGGCCCCGACATACCATATATATACAGTGACCCCCCCCCCGACCTACGATGGCCCCGACATACCATATATATATACAGTGACCTCCCGACCTACGATGGCCCCGACATACCATATATATACAGTGACCTCCCGACCTATGATGGCCCCGACATACCATATATATATATACAGTGACCCCCCCCCGACCTACAATGGTCCCGATATCCAATTATATATGCAGCGACCCCCCCCCCGACCTACGATGGCCCCCGACATACCATATATATATACAGTGACCCCCCGACCTACGATGGCCCCGACATACCATATATATATATATATACAGTGACCCCCCCCGACCTACAATGGTCCCGATATCCAATTATATATGCAGTGACCCCCCCCCGACCTACGATTGGCCCCGACATACCATATATATATATACAGTGACCCCCCCCCGACCTACGATGGCCCTGACATACCATATATATACAGTGACCCCCCGACCTACGATGGCCCCGACATACCATATATATACAGTGACCCCCCCCCGACCTACGATGGCCCCGACATACCATATATATACAGTGACCCCCCGACCTACGATGGCCCCCGACATACCATATATATACAGTGACCCCCCCCGACCTACGATGGCCCCGACATACCATATATACAGTGACCCCCCGACCTACGATGGCCCCGACATACCATATATATACAGTGACCCCCCCCCGACCTACGATGGCCCCGACATACCATATATATACAGTGACCCCCCCGACCTACGATGGCCCCGACATACCATATATATACAGTGACCCCCCCGACCTACGATGGCCCCGACATACCATATATATATACAGTGACCCCCCGACCTACGATGGCCCCGACATACCATATATATATACAGTGACCCCCCCCGACCTACGATGGCTCCGACATACCATATATATATACAGTGACCCCCCCCGACCTACGATGGCCCCGACATACCATATATTTATATACAGTGACCCCCCCCCCGACCTACGATGGCCCCGACATACCAATATATACAGTGACCCCCCCGACCTACGATGGCCCCGACATACCATATATATACAGTGACCCCCCGACCTACGATGGCCCTGACATACCATATATATACAGTGACCCCCCCGACCTACGATGGCCCCGACATACCATATATATAACAGTGACCCCCCGACCTACGATGGCCCCGACATACCATATATATATATATATATACATTGACCCCCCGACCCTCCGATGGTCCCGACATACCATATGTATACAGTGACCCCCCGACATATGATGGCCCCGACATACCATATATATATATACAGTGACCCCCCCCGACCTACGATGGCCCCGACATACCATATATATAGTGACCCCCCCGACCTACGATGGCCCCGACATACCATATATATATACAGTGACCCCCCGACCTACGATGGCCCTGACATACCATATATATACAGTGACCCCCCGACCTACGATGGCCCCGACATACCATATATATACAGTGACCCCCCGACCTACGATGGCCCCGACATACCATATATATACAGTATCCCCCGACCTACGTTGGCCCCGACATACCATATATATACAGTGACCGCCCCGACCTATGATGGCCCCGACATACCCATATATATATACAGTGACCCCCGACCTACGATGGCCCCGACATACCATATATATATACAGTGACCCCCCGACCTACGATGGCCCCGACATACCATATATATATACAGTGACCCCCCCGACCTACGATGGCCCCGACATACCATATATACACAGTGACCCCCCCCGACCTACCATATATATATATATATATATATATATATATATATATATATTTTATATGTATATACAGTGACCCCCCCGACCTACTATATATATATATATATATATATATATATACAGTGACCCCCCCCGACCTACAATGGCCCCGACATACCATATATATACAGTGACCCCCCGACCTACGATGGCCCCGACATACCATATATATACAGTGACCCCCGACCTACGATGGCCCCGACATACCATATATATATAACAGTGACCCCCGACCTACGATGGCCCTGACATACCATATATACACAGTGACCCCCCCCGACCTAACATATATATATATATATATATATATATATTTATATGTATATACAGTGACCCCCCCGACCTACTATATATATATATATATATATATATATGTATATATATATATATATATACAGTGACCCCCCCGACCTACAATGGCCCCGACATACCATATATATACAGTGACCCCCCCGACCTACAATGGCCCTGACATACATATATATATACAGTGACCCCCCGACCTACGATGGCCTCGACATACCATATATATATATATTTACAGTGACCCCCCTGACCTACGATGGCCCCGACATACCATATATATTTACAGTGACCCCCCTGACCTACGATGGCCCCGACATACCATATGTATACAGTGACCCCCCCCCCGACCTACGATGGCCCCAACATACCATATATATACAGTGACCCCCCGACCTACGATGGCCCCGACATACCATATATATACAGTGACCCCCCCGACCTACGATGGCCCCGACATACCATATATATACAGCGACCCCCCCGACCTACGATGGCCCCGACATACCATATATACAGTGAACCCCCCCGACCTACGATGGCCCCGACATACCATATATATACAGTGACCCCCCGACCTACGATGGCCCCGACATACCATATATATACAGTGACCCCCCCTGACCTACGATGGCCCCGACATACCAATATATATACAGTGACCCCCGACCTACGATGGCCCCGACATACCATATATATACAGTGACCCCCCCGACCTACGATGGCCCCGACTTACCATATATATACAGCGACCCCCCCGACCTACGATGGCCCCGACATACCATATATATATACAGTGACCCCCGACCTACGATGGCCCCGACATACCATATATATATACAGTGACCCCCCCCGACCTACGATGGCCCCGACATACCATATATATACAGTGACCCCCCGACCTATGATGGCCCCGACATACCATATATACAGTGACCCCCCCGACCTACGATGGCCCCGACATACCATATATATATACAGTGACCCCCCGACCTACGATGGCCCCGACATACCATATATATATACAGTGACCCTCCGACCTACGATGGCCCCGACATACCATATATATATACAGTGACCCTCCGACCTACGATGGCCCCGACATACCATATATATACAGTGACCCCCCCCGACCTACGATGGCCCTGACCATTACCATATATATACAGTGACCCCCGACCTACGATGGCCCCGACATACCATATATATATACAGTGACCCTCCGACCTACGATGGCCCCGACATACCATATATATACAGTGACCCCCCCCGACCTACGATGGCCCTGACATACCATATATATACAGTGACCCCCGATCTACGATGGCCCCGACATACCATATATATATACAGTGACCCCCCGACCTACGATGGCCCCGACATACCATATATATACAGTGACCCCCGATCTACGATGGCCCCGACATACCATATATATACAGTGACCCCCGATCTACGATGGCCCCGACATACCATATATATACAGTGACCCCCCGACCTACGATGGCCCCGACATACCATATATATACAGTGACCCCCCCCGACCTACGATGGCCCCGACATACCATATATATACAGTGACCCCCGACCTACGATGGCCCCGACATACCATATATATACAGTGACCTCCCGACCTACGATGGCCCCCGACATACCATATATATACAGTGACCCCCCCGACCTACGATGGCCCCGACATACCATACATATACAGTGACCCCCGACCTACGATGGCCCCGACATACCATATATATATACAGTGACCCTCCCCCCGACCTACAATGGCCCCGACATACCATATATATGCAGTGACCCCCCCGACCTACGATGGCCCCGACATACCATATATATATACAGTGACCCCCCCCCCCCGACCTACGATGGCCCCGACATACCATATATATATACAGTGACACCCCCCACCGACCTACGATGGCCCCCGACATACCATATATATACAGTGACCCCCCCCCGACCTACGATGGCCCCGACATACCATATATATACAGTGACCCCCCCCCCCGACCTACGATGGCCCCGACATACCATATATATATACAGTGACCTCCCCGACCTATGATGGCCCCGACATACCATATATATACAGTGACCCCCCCGACCTACGATGGCCCCGACATACCATATATATATACAGTGACCTCCCGACCTACGATGGCCCCGACATACCATATATATACAGTGACCCCCCCCGACCTACGATGGCCCCGACATACCATATATATATACAGTGACCCCCCGACCTATGATGGCCCCGACATACCATATATATATATACAGTGACCCCCCCCCGACCTACAATGGTCCCGATATCCAATTATATATGCAGCGACCCCCCCCCCCGACCTACGATGGCCCCGACATACCATATATATATACAGTGACCCCCCGACCTACGATGGCCCCGACATACCATATATATACAGTGACCCCCCCCGACCTACAATGGTCCCGATATCCAATTATATATGCAGTGACCCCCCGACCTACGATGGCCCCGACATACCATATATATATATATACAGTGACCCCCCCCCCGACCTACGATGGCCCTGACATACCATATATATACAGTGACCCCCCGACCTACGATGGCCCCGACATACCATATATATACAGTGACCCCCCCCCGACCTACGATGGCCCCGACATACCATATATATACAGTGACCCCCCCCGACCTACGATGGCCCCGACATACCATATATATACAGTGACCCTCCGACCTACGATGGCCCCGACATACCATAATATATACAGTGACCCCCCGACCTACGATGGCCCCGACATACCATATATATACAGTGACCCCCCCGACCTACGATGGCCCCGACATACCATATATATACAGTGACCCCCCCGACCTACGATGGCCCCGACATACCATATATATACAGTGACCCCCACGACCTACGATGGCCCCGACATACCATATATATACAGTGACCCCCCGACCTATGATGGCCCGGACATACCATATATATACAATGACCCCCCGACCTAACGATGGCCCCGACATACCATATATATATACAGTGACCCTCCGACCTACGATGGCCCTGACATACCATATATATACAGTGACCCCCCGACCTACGATGGCCCCGACATAC
>NW_026608730.1:0-55744 GCF_029499605.1 Hyla sarda
CCCCAGCCCAGAGTGTGCATGGAAAATTGTCTGGCAGCCTCCCTGACAGCAAGCAGTGATAGTGCCCATGAAGGGCACCTTGTTGGGCCCGCCCCTTTCACGGTTATCGCTTCTCGGCCTTTTGGCTAAGATCAAGTGTAGTATCTGTTCTTATCAGTTTAATATCTGATACGTCCCCTATCTGGGGACCATATATTAAATGGATTTTTGAGAACGGGGGCCGATTTCGAAGCTTGCTTCCGTCGCCCTATGCATTGACCCGATATGGCAGTATCTTCGGGTACAGTGCACCACCCCCTTACAGGGTTAAAAAGAAAGATTCCTACTTTCATTGCTACCTGCTTGCTGGCTAGCCAGCTAGCCAGCCCTGTGGGCCTTGCTGCTGCTGCAGCCAAAAAACAAAAGGTGGTGCTGCTGCTGCTTCTGCTGCTTCTGCTTCTGCTTGTGTCTGGCCGCTGTTGGAGCGTCCAGGCACAGGACTTCTGCTGCTGCTGACTAAATGGCCTCCTTAATTGGATCATTTGAGTAGCCAGCACACCTGTGCAGGTAGGGCATGACATGATAGGCAGCTGCCTTGATAGCGGGTGGGTGCTGAATGTTCCTAATTGACAAAATAAGATTAATGCTTATGAAGAAATATAAAATCTCATCCCTTCCCCAATATCGCGCCACACCCCTACCCCTTAATTCCCTGGTTGAACTTGATGGACATATGTCTTTTTTCGACCGTACTAACTATGTAACTATGTAACATAACATGGGGGGGGGGAAAGGGGGTCTCCTGGCTGTTCACACAGGTGTGTCATTGCTGTACATTGACCATGCATTGCTTCTGTGGTATTGCAAAGGCAAAGACAAATGCTTCCAGCCATCCATTGCACTAATGGATTGGTCATCAGCTGGCTGTCTATGTCCCGCATCAATATAGACCAAAGTACAGAGGGTTAGGCTATGCTATTGTGCACCTACCTGATGCATCAGAAGGTGCGAGGCCCTTGCTAAATTCTGTGCACAGACTTTGAGATCTATACTTTAGACTGTATCTAAACCTGCTCCAACATGGACTGACATTCTGGCCTACTTTCAGCCGATGCGACTTGTCTGTCGCTGAACAGTCGCTTTTTATGTATTCAGCACCTATGTATAATGTTGTAAAAATGCTCTAGAAGCTAAAGTCGCAGAAATGTCACACATATTTGGCCTGCAACTTTCTGTGCGACAAATTCAGACAGGAAAAATCAGTATAAATCCTTAGAAAATTATCCCCCAGTGTCTCCATCTGCTGGCGGTATTGAATAAGCATTGCTGCACTGATGGGGTATGCATTAGACGAAAAAAAAAGAAGAAAAAGAAGAATAATACGCCCAGAAAAGAGGCGAAAAGGAGAAAAACGTAAAAAAACGTGAAAAAAAAGTAAGAGGAAGAGAAGGGAAAAAAGGTGGAAATGGGTTTAAAAGTGATTTCGGCGGAGAAAATATATATATATATATATATATATATATATATATATATACGCGCACACACACACATATATATAAACGTATTCTCCGTTGAGATATTGCAGCCGCTGCTGTGTCCAGGCCCAGGAGCCTTAGCACTGTGCTGTGATGTCACTCAATACCACTGACATCACTAGGTGTAAACAACATCTCTCCTTTGCTGTGTATGTGACTATGGAGCTGTTTGGTGATGTCGTCTATTATGGCCTTCATAGAAGCAACAGGAGATTGTTGCATCCATCTAGAACCCTCAGAACTACAGTGCTATGATGTCACTCACTTCCACAGGCCTTGCAGAGTGTAAACAACAACAACCCAGCTTTGTTGTGTATGTAACCATAGGGATTTGTGATGTCACCTAGAACCTTCACAGCAGCGACAGCTTTATGAGGAGCATCAGCACTGCTCTGCCTGAGCAGAACCATCACCGCCATAGGTTGTCAAATAACCCGGGTTTAACCCACACGGGTAAGTCCAATGGGGTGCAGGCATGTCCTCTATGCTTACAGCTTCCCGTGGGTGTTGGTTTGATACCGTTTGGGGACAGCCAAGGAGGCATCTGCAGGCAACAAAGGTAGGTGTGTGCTTGTGTGTGTGTTTCCTATGCAGATCCTAAGCCCAGTGTCACATGCAAGTAGGAGGAGTAAGAAGGGTTCCTGGCAAATCCGGGTTATGGATTGCATTTAAAAAGGCCCCGTGGGAGTGCAATGGGCCCCTGTCTTGCTGCTTAGCAATAATGGTATGGGTTTAGGTTCTGCTGTGTGTACTGGTGGTTGACTGCCCCCCAGCCCAGAGTGTGCATGGAAAATTGTCTGGCAGCCTCCCTGACAGCAAGCAGTGATAGTGCCCATGAAGGGCACCTTGTTGGGCCCGCCCCTTTCACGGTTATCGCTTCTCGGCCTTTTGGCTAAGATCAAGTGTAGTATCTGTTCTTATCAGTTTAATATCTGATACGTCCCCTATCTGGGGACCATATATTAAATGGATTTTTGAGAACGGGGGCCGATTTCGAAGCTTGCTTCCGTCGCCCTATGCATTGACCCGATATGGCAGTATCTTCGGGTACAGTGCACCACCCCCTTACAGGGTTAAAAAGAAAGATTCCTACTTTCATTGCTACCTGCTTGCTGGCTAGCCAGCTAGCCAGCCCTGTGGGCCTTGCTGCTGCTGCAGCCAAAAAACAAAAGGTGGTGCTGCTGCTGCTTCTGCTGCTTCTGCTTCTGCTTGTGTCTGGCCGCTGTTGGAGCGTCCAGGCACAGGACTTCTGCTGCTGCTGACTAAATGGCCTCCTTAATTGGATCATTTGAGTAGCCAGCACACCTGTGCAGGTAGGGCATGACATGATAGGCAGCTGCCTTGATAGCGGGTGGGTGCTGAATGTTCCTAATTGACAAAATAAGATTAATGCTTATGAAGAAATATAAAATCTCATCCCTTCCCCAATATCGCGCCACACCCCTACCCCTTAATTCCCTGGTTGAACTTGATGGACATATGTCTTTTTTCGACCGTACTAACTATGTAACTATGTAACATAACATGGGGGGGGGGGGGGGGTCTCCTGGCTGTTCACACAGGTGTGTCATTGCTGTACATTGACCATGCATTGCTTCTGTGGTATTGCAAAGGCAAAGACAAATGCTTCCAGCCATCCATTGCACTAATGGATTGGTCATCAGCTGGCTGTCTATGTCCCGCATCAATATAGACCAAAGTACAGAGGGTTAGGCTATGCTATTGTGCACCTACCTGATGCATCAGAAGGTGCGAGGCCCTTGCTAAATTCTGTGCACAGACTTTGAGATCTATACTTTAGACTGTATCTAAACCTGCTCCAACATGGACTGACATTCTGGCCTACTTTCAGCCGATGCGACTTGTCTGTCGCTGAACAGTCGCTTTTTATGTATTCAGCACCTATGTATAATGTTGTAAAAATGCTCTAGAAGCTAAAGTCGCAGAAATGTCACACATATTTGGCCTGCAACTTTCTGTGCGACAAATTCAGACAGGAAAAATCAGTATAAATCCTTAGAAAATTATCCCCCAGTGTCTCCATCTGCTGGCGGTATTGAATAAGCATTGCTGCACTGATGGGGTATGCATTAGACAAAAAAAAAGAAGAAAAAGAAGAATAATACGCCCAGAAAAGAGGCGAAAAGGAGAAAAACGTAAAAAAACGTGAAAAAAAAGTAAGAGGAAGAGAAGGGAAAAAAAGGTGGAAATGGGTTTAAAAGTGATTTCGGCGGAGAAATATATATATATATATATATATATATATATATATATATATATACGCGCACACACACACATATATATAAACGTATTCTCCGTTGAGATATTGCAGCCGCTGCTGTGTCCAGGCCCAGGAGCCTTAGCACTGTGCTGTGATGTCACTCAATACCACTGACATCACTAGGTGTAAACAACATCTCTCCTTTGCTGTGTATGTGACTATGGAGCTGTTTGGTGATGTCGTCTATTATGGCCTTCATAGAAGCAACAGGAGATTGTTGCATCCATCTAGAACCCTCAGAACTACAGTGCTATGATGTCACTCACTTCCACAGGCCTTGCAGAGTGTAAACAACAACAACCCAGCTTTGTTGTGTATGTAACCATAGGGATTTGTGATGTCACCTAGAACCTTCACAGCAGCGACAGCTTTATGAGGAGCATCAGCACTGCTCTGCCTGAGCAGAACCATCACCGCCATAGGTTGTCAAATAACCCGGGTTTAACCCACACAGGTAAGTCCAATGGGGTGCAGGCATGTCCTCTATGCTTACAGCTTCCCGTGGGTGTTGGTTTGATACCGTTTGGGGACAGCCAAGGAGGCATCTGCAGGCAACAAAGGTAGGTGTGTGCTTGTGTGTGTGTTTCCTATGCAGATCCTAAGCCCAGTGTCACATGCAAGTAGGAGGAGTAAGAAGGGTTCCTGGCAAATCCGGGTTATGGATTGCATTTAAAAAGGCCCCGTGGGAGTGCAATGGGCCCCTGTCTTGCTGCTTAGCAATAATGGTATGGGTTTAGGTTCTGCTGTGTGTACTGGTGGTTGACTGCCCCCCAGCCCAGAGTGTGCATGGAAAATTGTCTGGCAGCCTCCCTGACAGCAAGCAGTGATAGTGCCCATGAAGGGCACCTTGTTGGGCCCGCCCCTTTCACGGTTATCGCTTCTCGGCCTTTTGGCTAAGATCAAGTGTAGTATCTGTTCTTATCAGTTTAATATCTGATACGTCCCCTATCTGGGGACCATATATTAAATGGATTTTTGAGAACGGGGGCCGATTTCGAAGCTTGCTTCCGTCGCCCTATGCATTGACCCGATATGGCAGTATCTTCGGGTACAGTGCACCACCCCCTTACAGGGTTAAAAAGAAAGATTCCTACTTTCATTGCTACCTGCTTGCTGGCTAGCCAGCTAGCCAGCCCTGTGGGCCTTGCTGCTGCTGCAGCCAAAAAACAAAAGGTGGTGCTGCTGCTGCTTCTGCTGCTTCTGCTTCTGCTTGTGTCTGGCCGCTGTTGGAGCGTCCAGGCACAGGACTTCTGCTGCTGCTGACTAAATGGCCTCCTTAATTGGATCATTTGAGTAGCCAGCACACCTGTGCAGGTAGGGCATGACATGATAGGCAGCTGCCTTGATAGCGGGTGGGTGCTGAATGTTCCTAATTGACAAAATAAGATTAATGCTTATGAAGAAATATAAAATCTCATCCCTTCCCCAATATCGCGCCACACCCCTACCCCTTAATTCCCTGGTTGAACTTGATGGACATATGTCTTTTTTCGACCGTACTAACTATGTAACTATGTAACATAACATGGGGGGGGGGTCTCCTGGCTGTTCACACAGGTGTGTCATTGCTGTACATTGACCATGCATTGCTTCTGTGGTATTGCAAAGGCAAAGACAAATGCTTCCAGCCATCCATTGCACTAATGGATTGGTCATCAGCTGGCTGTCTATGTCCCGCATCAATATAGACCAAAGTACAGAGGGTTAGGCTATGCTATTGTGCACCTACCTGATGCATCAGAAGGTGCGAGGCCCTTGCTAAATTCTGTGCACAGACTTTGAGATCTATACTTTAGACTGTATCTAAACCTGCTCCAACATGGACTGACATTCTGGCCTACTTTCAGCCGATGCGACTTGTCTGTCGCTGAACAGTCGCTTTTTATGTATTCAGCACCTATGTATAATGTTGTAAAAATGCTCTAGAAGCTAAAGTCGCAGAAATGTCACACATATTTGGCCTGCAACTTTCTGTGCGACAAATTCAGACAGGAAAAATCAGTATAAATCCTTAGAAAATTATCCCCCAGTGTCTCCATCTGCTGGCGGTATTGAATAAGCATTGCTGCACTGATGGGGTATGCATTAGACGAAAAAAAAAGAAGAAAAAGAAGAATAATACGCCCAGAAAAGAGGCGAAAAGGAGAAAAACGTAAAAAAACGTGAAAAAAAAGTAAGAGGAAGAGAAGGGAAAAAAGGTGGAAATGGGTTTAAAAGTGATTTCGGCGGAGAAATATATATATATATATATATATATATATATATATATATATATATATATACGCGCACACACACACATATATATAAACGTATTCTCCGTTGAGATATTGCAGCCGCTGCTGTGTCCAGGCCCAGGAGCCTTAGCACTGTGCTGTGATGTCACTCAATACCACTGACATCACTAGGTGTAAACAACATCTCTCCTTTGCTGTGTATGTGACTATGGAGCTGTTTGGTGATGTCGTCTATTATGGCCTTCATAGAAGCAACAGGAGATTGTTGCATCCATCTAGAACCCTCAGAACTACAGTGCTATGATGTCACTCACTTCCACAGGCCTTGCAGAGTGTAAACAACAACAACCCAGCTTTGTTGTGTATGTAACCATAGGGATTTGTGATGTCACCTAGAACCTTCACAGCAGCGACAGCTTTATGAGGAGCATCAGCACTGCTCTGCCTGAGCAGAACCATCACCGCCATAGGTTGTCAAATAACCCGGGTTTAACCCACACAGGTAAGTCCAATGGGGTGCAGGCATGTCCTCTATGCTTACAGCTTCCCGTGGGTGTTGGTTTGATACCGTTTGGGGACAGCCAAGGAGGCATCTGCAGGCAACAAAGGTAGGTGTGTGCTTGTGTGTGTGTTTCCTATGCAGATCCTAAGCCCAGTGTCACATGCAAGTAGGAGGAGTAAGAAGGGTTCCTGGCAAATCCGGGTTATGGATTGCATTTAAAAAGGCCCCGTGGGAGTGCAATGGGCCCCTGTCTTGCTGCTTAGCAATAATGGTATGGGTTTAGGTTCTGCTGTGTGTACTGGTGGTTGACTGCCCCCCAGCCCAGAGTGTGCATGGAAAATTGTCTGGCAGCCTCCCTGACAGCAAGCAGTGATAGTGCCCATGAAGGGCACCTTGTTGGGCCCGCCCCTTTCACGGTTATCGCTTCTCGGCCTTTTGGCTAAGATCAAGTGTAGTATCTGTTCTTATCAGTTTAATATCTGATACGTCCCCTATCTGGGGACCATATATTAAATGGATTTTTGAGAACGGGGGCCGATTTCGAAGCTTGCTTCCGTCGCCCTATGCATTGACCCGATATGGCAGTATCTTCGGGTACAGTGCACCACCCCCTTACAGGGTTAAAAAGAAAGATTCCTACTTTCATTGCTACCTGCTTGCTGGCTAGCCAGCTAGCCAGCCCTGTGGGCCTTGCTGCTGCTGCAGCCAAAAAACAAAAGGTGGTGCTGCTGCTGCTTCTGCTGCTTCTGCTTCTGCTTGTGTCTGGCCGCTGTTGGAGCGTCCAGGCACAGGACTTCTGCTGCTGCTGACTAAATGGCCTCCTTAATTGGATCATTTGAGTAGCCAGCACACCTGTGCAGGTAGGGCATGACATGATAGGCAGCTGCCTTGATAGCGGGTGGGTGCTGAATGTTCCTAATTGACAAAATAAGATT
The DNA here is from genome assembly GCF_029499605.1 of Hyla sarda. Taxonomy (NCBI): domain Eukaryota; kingdom Metazoa; phylum Chordata; class Amphibia; order Anura; family Hylidae; genus Hyla; species Hyla sarda. The sequence goes on from NW_026608730.1 coordinate 7,467, forward strand.
AATGCTTATGAAGAAATATAAAATCTCATCCCTTCCCCAATATCGCGCCACACCCCTACCCCTTAATTCCCTGGTTGAACTTGATGGACATATGTCTTTTTTCGACCGTACTAACTATGTAACTATGTAACATAACATGGGGGGGGGGGGGGGTCTCCTGGCTGTTCACACAGGTGTGTCATTGCTGTACATTGACCATGCATTGCTTCTGTGGTATTGCAAAGGCAAAGACAAATGCTTCCAGCCATCCATTGCACTAATGAATTGGTCATCAGCTGGCTGTCTATGTCCCGCATCAATATAGACCAAAGTACAGAGGGTTAGGCTATGCTATTGTGCACCTACCTGATGCATCAGAAGGTGCGAGGCCCTTGCTAAATTCTGTGCACAGACTTTGAGATCTATACTTTAGACTGTATCTAAACCTGCTCCAACATGGACTGACATTCTGGCCTACTTTCAGCCGATGCGACTTGTCTGTCGCTGAACAGTCGCTTTTTATGTATTCAGCACCTATGTATAATGTTGTAAAAATGCTCTAGAAGCTAAAGTCGCAGAAATGTCACACATATTTGGCCTGCAACTTTCTGTGCGACAAATTCAGACAGGAAAAATCAGTATAAATCCTTAGAAAATTATCCCCCAGTGTCTCCATCTGCTGGCGGTATTGAATAAGCATTGCTGCACTGATGGGGTATGCATTAGACGAAAAAAAAGAAGAAAAAGAAGAATAATACGCCCAGAAAAGAGGCGAAAAGGAGAAAAACGTAAAAAAACGTGAAAAAAAAGTAAGAGGAAGAGAAGGGAAAAAAAGGTGGAAATTGGTTTAAAAGTGATTTCGGCGGAGAAATATATATATATATATATATATATATATATATATATATATATACGCGCACACACACACACATATATATAAGCGTATTCTCCGTTGAGATATTGCAGCCGCTGCTGTGTCCAGGCCCAGGAGCCTTAGCACTGTGCTGTGATGTCACTCAATACCACTGACATCACTAGGTGTAAACAACATCTCTCCTTTGCTGTGTATGTGACTATGGAGCTGTTTGGTGATGTCGTCTATTATGGCCTTCATAGAAGCAACAGGAGATTGTTGCATCCATCTAGAACCCTCAGAACTACAGTGCTATGATGTCACTCACTTCCACAGGCCTTGCAGAGTGTAAACAACAACAACCCAGCTTTGTTGTGTATGTAACCATAGGGATTTGTGATGTCACCTAGAACCTTCACAGCAGCGACAGCTTTATGAGGAGCATCAGCACTGCTCTGCCTGAGCAGAACCATCACCGCCATAGGTTGTCAAATAACCCGGGTTTAACCCACACAGGTAAGTCCAATGGGGTGAAGGCATGTCCTCTATGCTTACAGCTTCCCGTGGGTGTTGGTTTGATACCGTTTGGGGACAGCCAAGGAGGCATCTGCAGGCAACAAAGGTAGGTGTGTGCTTGTGTGTGTGTTTCCTATGCAGATCCTAAGCCCAGTGTCACATGCAAGTAGGAGGAGTAAGAAGGGTTCCTGGCAAATCCGGGTTATGGATTGCATTTAAAAAGGCCCCGTGGGAGTGCAATGGGCCCCTGTCTTGCTGCTTAGCAATAATGGTATGGGTTTAGGTTCTGCTGTGTGTACTGGTGGTTGACTGCCCCCCAGCCCAGAGTGTGCATGGAAAATTGTCTGGCAGCCTCCCTGACAGCAAGCAGTGATAGTGCCCATGAAGGGCACCTTGTTGGGCCCGCCCCTTTCACGGTTATCGCTTCTCGGCCTTTTGGCTAAGATCAAGTGTAGTATCTGTTCTTATCAGTTTAATATCTGATACGTCCCCTATCTGGGGACCATATATTAAATGGATTTTTGAGAACGGGGGCCGATTTCGAAGCTTGCTTCCGTCGCCCTATGCATTGACCCGATATGGCAGTATCTTCGGGTACAGTGCACCACCCCCTTACAGGGTTAAAAAGAAAGATTCCTACTTTCATTGCTACCTGCTTGCTGGCTAGCCAGCTAGCCAGCCCTGTGGGCCTTGCTGCTGCTGCAGCCAAAAAACAAAAGGTGGTGCTGCTGCTGCTTCTGCTGCTTCTGCTTCTGCTTGTGTCTGGCCGCTGTTGGAGCGTCCAGGCACAGGACTTCTGCTGCTGCTGACTAAATGGCCTCCTTAATTGGATCATTTGAGTAGCCAGCACACCTGTGCAGGTAGGGCATGACATGATAGGCAGCTGCCTTGATAGCGGGTGGGTGCTGAATGTTCCTAATTGACAAAATAAGATTAATGCTTATGAAGAAATATAAAATCTCATCCCTTCCCCAATATCGCGCCACACCCCTACCCCTTAATTCCCTGGTTGAACTTGATGGACATATGTCTTTTTTCGACCGTACTAACTATGTAACTATGTAACATAACATGGGGGGGGGGGGGGTCTCCTGGCTGTTCACACAGGTGTGTCATTGCTGTACATTGACCATGCATTGCTTCTGTGGTATTGCAAAGGCAAAGACAAATGCTTCCAGCCATCCATTGCACTAATGGATTGGTCATCAGCTGGCTGTCTATGTCCCGCATCAATATAGACCAAAGTACAGAGGGTTAGGCTATGCTATTGTGCACCTACCTGATGCATCAGAAGGTGCGAGGCCCTTGCTAAATTCTGTGCACAGACTTTGAGATCTATACTTTAGACTGTATCTAAACCTGCTCCAACATGGACTGACATTCTGGCCTACTTTCAGCCGATGCGACTTGTCTGTCGCTGAACAGTCGCTTTTTATGTATTCAGCACCTATGTATAATGTTGTAAAAATGCTCTAGAAGCTAAAGTCGCAGAAATGTCACACATATTTGGCCTGCAACTTTCTGTGCGACAAATTCAGACAGGAAAAATCAGTATAAATCCTTAGAAAATTATCCCCCAGTGTCTCCATCTGCTGGCGGTATTGAATAAGCATTGCTGCACTGATGGGGTATGCATTAGACGAAAAAAAAGAAGAAAAAGAAGAATAATACGCCCAGAAAAGAGGCGAAAAGGAGAAAAACGTAAAAAAACGTGAAAAAAAAGTAAGAGGAAGAGAAGGGAAAAAAAGGTGGAAATGGGTTTAAAAGTGATTTCGGCGGAGAAATATATATATATATATATATATATATATATATATATATATACGCGCACACACACACATATATATAAACGTATTCTCCGTTGAGATATTGCAGCCGCTGCTGTGTCCAGGCCCAGGAGCCTTAGCACTGTGCTGTGATGTCACTCAATACCACTGACATCACTAGGTGTAAACAACATCTCTCCTTTGCTGTGTATGTGACTATGGAGCTGTTTGGTGATGTCGTCTATTATGGCCTTCATAGAAGCAACAGGAGATTGTTGCATCCATCTAGAACCCTCAGAACTACAGTGCTATGATGTCACTCACTTCCACAGGCCTTGCAGAGTGTAAACAACAACAACCCAGCTTTGTTGTGTATGTAACCATAGGGATTTGTGATGTCACCTAGAACCTTCACAGCAGCGACAGCTTTATGAGGAGCATCAGCACTGCTCTGCCTGAGCAGAACCATCACCGCCATAGGTTGTCAAATAACCCGGGTTTAACCCACACAGGTAAGTCCAATGGGGTGCAGGCATGTCCTCTATGCTTACAGCTTCCCGTGGGTGTTGGTTTGATACCGTTTGGGGACAGCCAAGGAGGCATCTGCAGGCAACAAAGGTAGGTGTGTGCTTGTGTGTGTGTTTCCTATGCAGATCCTAAGCCCAGTGTCACATGCAAGTAGGAGGAGTAAGAAGGGTTCCTGGCAAATCCGGGTTATGGATTGCATTTAAAAAGGCCCCGTGGGAGTGCAATGGGCCCCTGTCTTGCTGCTTAGCAATAATGGTATGGGTTTAGGTTCTGCTGTGTGTACTGGTGGTTGACTGCCCCCCAGCCCAGAGTGTGCATGGAAAATTGTCTGGCAGCCTCCCTGACAGCAAGCAGTGATAGTGCCCATGAAGGGCACCTTGTTGGGCCCGCCCCTTTCACGGTTATCGCTTCTCGGCCTTTTGGCTAAGATCAAGTGTAGTATCTGCTCACTTGGTCTGGTCAGAGGGTGTCTGGGGTACCCGGCTCCTTGGCCTGGGGGGATCGTCCTTCTTAACGGAGGGACTTCACCCCCCTGCTGCTATTAGGGAGCCGGCTTAGTCCCCAGACAACGGGAGGCGATCACCCTTCACTGCCCACTCTTTGGTGGGGGAGTGTTTTTCTGTCCCTGCCTGGACACGCCTATTGAAGATGGAAGAGATCATGGACACCTCTCAATCTGCTGGAGAGGAGGTTCCTTTTTTTGGGAAGATCAAGAATGGGGTCCGGATCCTGCTGAAAGACCTTGAGAAGAAAAAAAGAGGACTTTCCTTTGTAATGGAGGAAATTCTTTTTGGAGTTTTGGAAATTGCAAAGTCACAAATCCTTTCCATGTTGGAATTTCCAAAGAAAGGGTGCTTTGATGTTATTTTGGTTTCCGAAGAGGATTATGATTTATTTTGGAAGAAATTTGAGACAATCAAGTCTGATCCAGTGTGGGAGGGCGTGGAAGTCATTCCCCACTTTCCCAGGAGAGAAAGAATTTTAACGGTGAGGATGTATAGTCCTTACGTCCCTGAGGAGGATATTATAATTCTTTTGACCCAATTTTGTGAGGAAATTGCGCCACTTGGGAAAATTTATAATCAGTATGGAGTCTGGACAACAAAGTGGAGATTTAAAGTAAAGTTCAAGGAAGACGCAGATGGAAGAGTTCTTTATCCCCCTGCCCGTTTTAAAATAGGGGTTATCAATGGAGATATGTTTTTTGCAGGTATGCAGAATTTCTGTAGAAAATGCAAGAAATATGGCCATTTAAAGGAAGAGTGCACCTCAATGTGGTGCCAAAAATGCCAAAAAGAAGGTCATGAAATTGAATCCTGTAGCCAAAAAAGTAAATGTAATTTATGTAACAAAATTGGTCACATGTATGTGAACTGTCCAAAGAGGAAGAAGAAAAGAGAAGAAGAAGTTTCTGAACAAGAGCCAGAAATTAAAAGATCTGTGGTAACCCAAGAGCCAAAAATTGTTGGAAAAGAGATGATAGTAGAAGAAAAGAACATTGGAGAGCATAAGAGTAAAAAGAAAAATGAAGAGCCGGTGAGAAATTTAAGAGGATATTCAGGGTCTTTCCAAACTATTTTGGAGAGAGCTCCAGATGAGGAAAGAGAATTGTTCTTACAGGACCTGGATAATCTATTATCCACCTTTAAAGCCCAGTTGCCTGCAGTAAGAAACAAAGTTTATGATTCTTTTCGCCTTGACGTGGATCGATTTATGGTAACTTATAAAATACCGGCCTGGTTGGCCATCCCAGTAAAAAGGGAAATGGAAAAAGGAAGCTTAAGCTATGGTTTAATTGATTACTTGGCAGTTTACGCCCGGAGAAAGGGAATGAATTTGTTATAATTTTGGAATGTTTATTATTTTTATTGTTGTTATAATATTTTATTTCAATTTGTATTTTTTATTTTAGGAATAAATAAAACTGTTACCTGATGATGAACAAAACAATCGAGTCCATATAAGATCTTGGAGCTCTGATTGAGTTCTGAGGGCTAACTTAAAAAAAAAAATCTGTTCTTATCAGTTTAATATCTGATACGTCCCCTATCTGGGGACCATATATTAAATGGATTTTTGGGAACGGGGGCCGATTTCGAAGCTTGCTTCCGTCGCCCTATGCATTGACCCGATATGGCAGTATCTTCGGGTACAGTGCACCACCCCCTTACAGGGTTAAAAAGAAAGATTCCTACTTTCATTGCTACCTGCTTGCTGGCTAGCCAGCTAGCCAGCCCTGTGGGCCTTGCTGCTGCTGCAGCCAAAAAACAAAAGGTGGTGCTGCTGCTGCTTCTGCTGCTTCTGCTTCTGCTTGTGTCTGGCCGCTGTTGGAGCGTCCAGGCACAGGACTTCTGCTGCTGCTGACTAAATGGCCTCCTTAATTGGATCATTTGAGTAGCCAGCACACCTGTGCAGGTAGGGCATGACATGATAGGCAGCTGCCTTGATAGCGGGTGGGTGCTGAATGTTCCTAATTGACAAAATAAGATTAATGCTTATGAAGAAATATAAAATCTCATCCCTTCCCCAATATCGCGCCACACCCCTACCCCTTAATTCCCTGGTTGAACTTGATGGACATATGTCTTTTTTCGACCGTACTAACTATGTAACTATGTAACATAACATGGGGGGGGGGGGGGGTCTCCTGGCTGTTCACACAGGTGTGTCATTGCTGTACATTGACCATGCATTGCTTCTGTGGTATTGCAAAGGCAAAGACAAATGCTTCCAGCCATCCATTGCACTAATGGATTGGTCATCAGCTGGCTGTCTATGTCCCGCATCAATATAGACCAAAGTACAGAGGGTTAGGCTATGCTATTGTGCACCTACCTGATGCATCAGAAGGTGCGAGGCCCTTGCTAAATTCTGTGCACAGACTTTGAGATCTATACTTTAGACTGTATCTAAACCTGCTCCAACATGGACTGACATTCTGGCCTACTTTCAGCCGATGCGACTTGTCTGTCGCTGAACAGTCGCTTTTTATGTATTCAGCACCTATGTATAATGTTGTAAAAATGCTCTAGAAGCTAAAGTCGCAGAAATGTCACACATATTTGGCCTGCAACTTTCTGTGCGACAAATTCAGACAGGAAAAATCAGTATAAATCCTTAGAAAATTATCCCCCAGTGTCTCCATCTGCTGGCGGTATTGAATAAGCATTGCTGCACTGATGGGGTATGCATTAGACGAAAAAAAAGAAGAAAAAGAAGAATAATACGCCCAGAAAAGAGGCGAAAAGGAGAAAAACGTAAAAAAACGTGAAAAAAAAGTAAGAGGAAGAGAAGGGAAAAAAAGGTGGAAATGGGTTTAAAAGTGATTTCGGCGGAGAATATATATATATATATATATATATATATATATATATATATATATACGCACACACACACATATATATAAACGTATTCTCCGTTGAGATATTGCAGCCGCTGCTGTGTCCAGGCCCAGGAGCCTTAGCACTGTGCTGTGATGTCACTCAATACCACTGACATCACTAGGTGTAAACAACATCTCTCCTTTGCTGTGTATGTGACTATGGAGCTGTTTGGTGATGTCGTCTATTATGGCCTTCATAGAAGCAACAGGAGATTGTTGCATCCATCTAGAACCCTCAGAACTACAGTGCTATGATGTCACTCACTTCCACAGGCCTTGCAGAGTGTAAACAACAACAACCCAGCTTTGTTGTGTATGTAACCATAGGAATTTGTGATGTCACCTAGAACCTTCACAGCAGCGACAGCTTTATGAGGAGCATCAGCACTGCTCTGCCTGAGCAGAACCATCACCGCCATAGGTTGTCAAATAACCCGGGTTTAACCCACACAGGTAAGTCCAATGGGGTGCAGGCATGTCCTCTATGCTTACAGCTTCCCGTGGGTGTTGGTTTGATACCGTTTGGGGACAGCCAAGGAGGCATCTGCAGGCAACAAAGGTAGGTGTGTGCTTGTGTGTGTGTTTCCTATGCAGATCCTAAGCCCAGTGTCACATGCAAGTAGGAGGAGTAAGAAGGGTTCCTGGCTAATCCGGGTTATGGATTGCATTTAAAAAGGCCCCGTGGGAGTGCAATGGGCCCCTGTCTTGCTGCTTAGCAATAATGGTATGGGTTTAGGTTCTGCTGTGTGTACTGGTGGTTGACTGCCCCCCAGCCCAGAGTGTGCATGGAAAATTGTCTGGCAGCCTCCCTGACAGCAAGCAGTGATAGTGCCCATGAAGGGCACCTTGTTGGGCCCGCCCCTTTCACGGTTATCGCTTCTCGGCCTTTTGGCTAAGATCAAGTGTAGTATCTGTTCTTATCAGTTTAATATCTGATACGTCCCCTATCTGGGGACCATATATTAAATGGATTTTTGAGAACGGGGGCCGATTTCGAAGCTTGCTTCCGTCGCCCTATGCATTGACCCGATATGGCAGTATCTTCGGGTACAGTGCACCACCCCCTTACAGGGTTAAAAAGAAAGATTCCTACTTTCATTGCTACCTGCTTGCTGGCTAGCCAGCTAGCCAGCCCTGTGGGCCTTGCTGCTGCTGCAGCCAAAAAACAAAAGGTGGTGCTGCTGCTGCTTCTGCTTCTGCTTGTGTCTGGCCGCTGTTGGAGCGTCCAGGCACAGGACTTCTGCTGCTGCTGACTAAATGGCCTCCTTAATTGGATCATTTGAGTAGCCAGCACACCTGTGCAGGTAGGGCATGACATGATAGGCAGCTGCCTTGATAGCGGGTGGGTGCTGAATGTTCCTAATTGACAAAATAAGATTAATGCTTATGAAGAAATATAAAATCTCATCCCTTCCCCAATATCGCGCCACACCCCTACCCCTTAATTCCCTGGTTGAACTTGATGGACATATGTCTTTTTTCGACCGTACTAACTATGTAACTATGTAACATAACATGGGGGGGTCTCCTGGCTGTTCACACAGGTGTGTCATTGCTGTACATTGACCATGCATTGCTTCTGTGGTATTGCAAAGGCAAAGACAAATGCTTCCAGCCATCCATTGCACTAATGGATTGGTCATCAGCTGGCTGTCTATGTCCCGCATCAATATAGACCAAAGTACAGAGGGTTAGGCTATGCTATTGTGCACTTACCTGATGCATCAGAAGGTGCGAGGCCCTTGCTAAATTCTGTGCACAGACTTTGAGATCTATACTTTAGACTGTATCTAAACCTGCTCCAACATGGACTGACATTCTGGCCTACTTTCAGCCGATGCGACTTGTCTGTCGCTGAACAGTCGCTTTTTATGTATTCAGCACCTATGTATAATGTTGTAAAAATGCTCTAGAAGCTAAAGTCGCAGAAATGTCACACATATTTGGCCTGCAACTTTCTGTGCGACAAATTCAGACAGGAAAAATCAGTATAAATCCTTAGAAAATTATCCCCCAGTGTCTCCATCTGCTGGCGGTATTGAATAAGCATTGCTGCACTGATGGGGTATGCATTAGACGAAAAAAAAGAAGAAAAAGAAGAATAATACGCCCAGAAAAGAGGCGAAAAGGAGAAAAACTTAAAAAAACGTGAAAAAAAAGTAAGAGGAAGAGAAGGGAAAAAAAGGTGGAAATGGGTTTAAAAGTGATTTCGGCGGAGAAATATATATATATATATATATATATATATATATATATATATATATACGCGCACACACACACATATATATAAACGTATTCTCCGTTGAGATATTGCAGCCGCTGCTGTGTCCAGGCCCAGGAGCCTTAGCACTGTGCTGTGATGTCACTCAATACCACTGACATCACTAGGTGTAAACAACATCTCTCCTTTGCTGTGTATGTGACTATGGAGCTGTTTGGTGATGTCGTCTATTATGGCCTTCATAGAAGCAACAGGAGATTGTTGCATCCATCTAGAACCCTCAGAACTACAGTGCTATGATGTCACTCACTTCCACAGGCCTTGCAGAGTGTAAACAACAACAACCCAGCTTTGTTGTGTATGTAACCATAGGGATTTGTGATGTCACCTAGAACCTTCACAGCAGCGACAGCTTTATGAGGAGCATCAGCACTGCTCTGCCTGAGCAGAACCATCACCGCCATAGGTTGTCAAATAACCCGGGTTTAACCCACACAGGTAAGTCCAATGGGGTGCAGGCATGTCCTCTATGCTTACAGCTTCCCGTGGGTGTTGGTTTGATACCGTTTGGGGACAGCCAAGGAGGCATCTGCAGGCAACAAAGGTAGGTGTGTGCTTGTGTGTGTGTTTCCTATGCAGATCCTAAGCCCAGTGTCACATGCAAGTAGGAGGAGTAAGAAGGGTTCCTGGCAAATCCGGGTTATGGATTGCATTTAAAAAGGCCCCGTGGGAGTGCAATGGGCCCCTGTCTTGCTGCTTAGCAATAATGGTATGGGTTTAGGTTCTGCTGTGTGTACTGGTGGTTGACTGCCCCCCAGCCCAGAGTGTGCATGGAAAATTGTCTGGCAGCCTCCCTGACAGCAAGCAGTGATAGTGCCCATGAAGGGCACCTTGTTGGGCCCGCCCCTTTCACGGTTATCGCTTCTCGGCCTTTTGGCTAAGATCAAGTGTAGTATCTGTTCTTATCAGTTTAATATCTGATACGTCCCCTATCTGGGGACCATATATTAAATGGATTTTTGAGAACGGGGGCCGATTTCGAAGCTTGCTTCCGTCGCCCTATGCATTGACCCGATATGGCAGTATCTTCGGGTACAGTGCACCACCCCCTTACAGGGTTAAAAAGAAAGATTCCTACTTTCATTGCTACCTGCTTGCTGGCTAGCCAGCTAGCCAGCCCTGTGGGCCTTGCTGCTGCTGCAGCCAAAAAACAAAAGGTGGTGCTGCTGCTGCTTCTGCTGCTTCTGCTTCTGCTTGTGTCTGGCCGCTGTTGGAGCGTCCAGGCACAGGACTTCTGCTGCTGCTGACTAAATGGCCTCCTTAATTGGATCATTTGAGTAGCCAGCACACCTGTGCAGGTAGGGCATGACATGATAGGCAGCTGCCTTGATAGCGGGTGGGTGCTGAATGTTCCTAATTGACAAAATAAGATTAATGCTTATGAAGAAATATAAAATCTCATCCCTTCCCCAATATCGCGCCACACCCCTACCCCTTAATTCCCTGGTTGAACTTGATGGACATATGTCTTTTTTCGACCGTACTAACTATGTAACTATGTAACATAACATGGGGGGGGTCTCCTGGCTGTTCACACAGGTGTGTCATTGCTGTACATTGACCATGCATTGCTTCTGTGGTATTGCAAAGGCAAAGACAAATGCTTCCAGCCATCCATTGCACTAATGGATTGGTCATCAGCTGGCTGTCTATGTCCCGCATCAATATAGACCAAAGTACAGAGGGTTAGGCTATGCTATTGTGCACCTACCTGATGCATCAGAAGGTGCGAGGCCCTTGCTAAATTCTGTGCACAGACTTTGAGATCTATACTTTAGACTGTATCTAAACCTGCTCCAACATGGACTGACATTCTGGCCTACTTTCAGCCGATGCGACTTGTCTGTCGCTGAACAGTCGCTTTTTATGTATTCAGCACCTATGTATAATGTTGTAAAAATGCTCTAGAAGCTAAAGTCGCAGAAATGTCACACATATTTGGCCTGCAACTTTCTGTGCGACAAATTCAGACAGGAAAAATCAGTATAAATCCTTAGAAAATTATCCCCCAGTGTCTCCATCTGCTGGCGGTATTGAATAAGCATTGCTGCACTGATGGGGTATGCATTAGACGAAAAAAAAGAAGAAAAAGAAGAATAATACGCCCAGAAAAGAGGCGAAAAGGAGAAAAACGTAAAAAAACGTGAAAAAAAAGTAAGAGGAAGAGAAGGGAAAAAAAGGTGGAAATGGGTTTAAAAGTGATTTCGGCGGAGAAATATATATATATATATATATATATATATATATATATATATACGCACACACACACATATATATAAACGTATTCTCCGTTGAGATATTGCAGCCGCTGCTGTGTCCAGGCCCAGGAGCCTTAGCACTGTGCTGTGATGTCACTCAATACCACTGACATCACTAGGTGTAAACAACATCTCTCCTTTGCTGTGTATGTGACTATGGAGCTGTTTGGTGATGTCGTCTATTATGGCCTTCATAGAAGCAACAGGAGATTGTTGCATCCATCTAGAACCCTCAGAACTACAGTGCTATGATGTCACTCACTTCCACAGGCCTTGCAGAGTGTAAACAACAACAACCCAGCTTTGTTGTGTATGTAACCATAGGGATTTGTGATGTCACCTAGAACCTTCACAGCAGCGACAGCTTTATGAGGAGCATCAGCACTGCTCTGCCTGAGCAGAACCATCACCGCCATAGGTTGTCAAATAACCCGGGTTTAACCCACACAGGTAAGTCCAATGGGGTGCAGGCATGTCCTCTATGCTTACAGCTTCCCGTGGGTGTTGGTTTGATACCGTTTGGGGACAGCCAAGGAGGCATCTGCAGGCAACAAAGGTAGGTGTGTGCTTGTGTGTGTGTTTCCTATGCAGATCCTAAGCCCAGTGTCACATGCAAGTAGGAGGAGTAAGAAGGGTTCCTGGCAAATCCGGGTTATGGATTGCATTTAAAAAGGCCCCGTGGGAGTGCAATGGGCCCCTGTCTTGCTGCTTAGCAATAATGGTATGGGTTTAGGTTCTGCTGTGTGTACTGGTGGTTGACTGCCCCCCAGCCCAGAGTGTGCATGGAAAATTGTCTGGCAGCCTCCCTGACAGCAAGCAGTGATAGTGCCCATGAAGGGCACCTTGTTGGGCCCGCCCCTTTCACGGTTATCGCTTCTCGGCCTTTTGGCTAAGATCAAGTGTAGTATCTGTTCTTATCAGTTTAATATCTGATACGTCCCCTATCTGGGGACCATATATTAAATGGATTTTTGAGAACGGGGGCCGATTTCGAAGCTTGCTTCCGTCGCCCTATGCATTGACCCGATATGGCAGTATCTTCGGGTACAGTGCACCACCCCCTTACAGGGTTAAAAAGAAAGATTCCTACTTTCATTGCTACCTGCTTGCTGGCTAGCCAGCTAGCCAGCCCTGTGGGCCTTGCTGCTGCTGCAGCCAAAAAACAAAAGGTGGTGCTGCTGCTGCTTCTGCTGCTTCTGCTTCTGCTTGTGTCTGGCCGCTGTTGGAGCGTCCAGGCACAGGACTTCTGCTGCTGCTGACTAAATAGCCTCCTTAATTGGATCATTTGAGTAGCCAGCACACCTGTGCAGGTAGGGCATGACATGATAGGCAGCTGCCTTGATAGCGGGTGGGTGCTGAATGTTCCTAATTGACAAAATAAGATTAATGCTTATGAAGAAATATAAAATCTCATCCCTTCCCCAATATCGCGCCACACCCCTACCCCTTAATTCCCTGGTTGAACTTGATGGACATATGTCTTTTTTCGACCGTACTAACTATGTAACTATGTAACATAACATGGGGGGGGGGTCTCCTGGCTGTTCACACAGGTGTGTCATTGCTGTACATTGACCATGCATTGCTTCTGTGGTATTGCAAAGGCAAAGACAAATGCTTCCAGCCATCCATTGCACTAATGGATTGGTCATCAGCTGGCTGTCTATGTCCCGCATCAATATAGACCAAAGTACAGAGGGTTAGGCTATGCTATTGTGCACCTACCTGATGCATCAGAAGGTGCGAGGCCCTTGCTAAATTCTGTGCACAGACTTTGAGATCTATACTTTAGACTGTATCTAAACCTGCTCCAACATGGACTGACATTCTGGCCTACTTTCAGCCGATGCGACTTGTCTGTCGCTGAACAGTCGCTTTTTATGTATTCAGCACCTATGTATAATGTTGTAAAAATGCTCTAGAAGCTAAAGTCGCAGAAATGTCACACATATTTGGCCTGCAACTTTCTGTGCGACAAATTCAGACAGGAAAAATCAGTATAAATCCTTAGAAAATTATCCCCCAGGGTCTCCATCTGCTGGCGGTATTGAATAAGCATTGCTGCACTGATGGGGTATGCATTAGACGAAAAAAAAGAAGAAAAAGAAGAATAATACGCCCAGAAAAGAGGCGAAAAGGAGAAAAACGTAAAAAAACGTGAAAAAAAAGTAAGAGGAAGAGAAGGGAAAAAAAGGTGGAAATGGGTTTAAAAGTGATTTCGGCGGAGAAATATATATATATATATATATATATATATATATATATATATATATACGCGCACACTCACACATATATATAAACGTATTCTCCGTTGAGATATTGCAGCCGCTGCTGTGTCCAGGCCCAGGAGCCTTAGCACTGTGCTGTGATGTCACTCAATACCACTGACATCACTAGGTGTAAACAACATCTCTCCTTTGCTGTGTATGTGACTATGGAGCTGTTTGGTGATGTCGTCTATTATGGCCTTCATAGAAGCAACAGGAGATTGTTGCATCCATCTAGAACCCTCAGAACTACAGTGCTATGATGTCACTCACTTCCACAGGCCTTGCAGAGTGTAAACAACAACAACCCAGCTTTGTTGTGTATGTAACCATAGGGATTTGTGATGTCACCTAGAACCTTCACAGCAGCGACAGCTTTATGAGGAGCATCAGCACTGCTCTGCCTGAGCAGAACCATCACCGCCATAGGTTGTCAAATAACCCGGGTTTAACCCACACAGGTAAGTCCAATGGGGTGCAGGCATGTCCTCTATGCTTACAGCTTCCCGTGGGTGTTGGTTTGATACCGTTTGGGGACAGCCAAGGAGGCATCTGCAGGCAACAAAGGTAGGTGTGTGCTTGTGTGTGTGTTTCCTATGCAGATCCTAAGCCCAGTGTCACATGCAAGTAGGAGGAGTAAGAAGGGTTCCTGGCAAATCCGGGTTATGGATTGCATTTAAAAAGGCCCCGTGGGAGTGCAATGGGCCCCTGTCTTGCTGCTTAGCAATAATGGTATGGGTTTAGGTTCTGCTGTGTGTACTGGTGGTTGACTGCCCCCCAGCCCAGAGTGTGCATGGAAAATTGTCTGGCAGCCTCCCTGACAGCAAGCAGTGATAGTGCCCATGAAGGGCACCTTGTTGGGCCCGCCCCTTTCACGGTTATCGCTTCTCGGCCTTTTGGCTAAGATCAAGTGTAGTATCTGTTCTTATCAGTTTAATATCTGATACGTCCCCTATCTGGGGACCATATATTAAATGGATTTTTGAGAACGGGGGCCGATTTCGAAGCTTGCTTCCGTCGCCCTATGCATTGACCCGATATGGCAGTATCTTCGGGTACAGTGCACCACCCCCTTACAGGGTTAAAAAGAAAGATTCCTACTTTCATTGCTACCTGCTTGCTGGCTAGCCAGCTAGCCAGCCCTGTGGGCCTTGCTGCTGCTGCAGCCAAAAAACAAAAGGTGGTGCTGCTGCTGCTTCTGCTGCTTCTGCTTCTGCTTGTGTCTGGCCGCTGTTGGAGCGTCCAGGCACAGGACTTCTGCTGCTGCTGACTAAATGGCCTCCTTAATTGGATCATTTGAGTAGCCAGCACACCTGTGCAGGTAGGGCATGACATGATAGGCAGCTGCCTTGATAGCGGGTGGGTGCTGAATGTTCCTAATTGACAAAATAAGATTAATGCTTATGAAGAAATATAAAATCTCATCCCTTCCCCAATATCGCGCCACACCCCTACCCCTTAATTCCCTGGTTGAACTTGATGGACATATGTCTTTTTTCGACCGTACTAACTATGTAACTATGTAACATAACATGGGGGGGGGGGGGGGGTCTCCTGGCTGTTCACACAGGTGTGTCATTGCTGTACATTGACCATGCATTGCTTCTGTGGTATTGCAAAGGCAAAGACAAATGCTTCCAGCCATCCATTGCACTAATGGATTGGTCATCAGCTGGCTGTCTATGTCCCGCATCAATATAGACCAAAGTACAGAGGGTTAGGCTATGCTATTGTGCACCTACCTGATGCATCAGAAGGTGCGAGGCCCTTGCTAAATTCTGTGCACAGACTTTGAGATCTATACTTTAGACTGTATCTAAACCTGCTCCAACATGGACTGACATTCTGGCCTACTTTCAGCCGATGCGACTTGTCTGTCGCTGAACAGTCGCTTTTTATGTATTCAGCACCTATGTATAATGTTGTAAAAATGCTCTAGAAGCTAAAGTCGCAGAAATGTCACACATATTTGGCCTGCAACTTTCTGTGCGACAAATTCAGACAGGAAAAATCAGTATAAATCCTTAGAAAATTATCCCCCAGTGTCTCCATCTGCTGGCGGTATTGAATAAGCATTGCTGCACTGATGGGGTATGCATTAGACGAAAAAAAAGAAGAAAAAGAAGAATAATACGCCCAGAAAAGAGGCGAAAAGGAGAAAAACGTAAAAAAACGTGAAAAAAAAGTAAGAGGAAGAGAAGGGAAAAAAAGGTGGAAATGGGTTTAAAAGTGATTTCGGCGGAGAAATATATATATATATATATATATATATATATATATATATACGCGCACACACACACATATATATATAAACGTATTCTCCGTTGAGATATTGCAGCCGCTGCTGTGTCCAGGCCCAGGAGCCTTAGCACTGTGCTGTGATGTCACTCAATACCACTGACATCACTAGGTGTAAACAACATCTCTCCTTTGCTGTGTATGTGACTATGGAGCTGTTTGGTGATGTCGTCTATTATGGCCTTCATAGAAGCAACAGGAGATTGTTGCATCCATCTAGAACCCTCAGAACTACAGTGCTATGATGTCACTCACTTCCACAGGCCTTGCAGAGTGTAAACAACAACAACCCAGCTTTGTTGTGTATGTAACCATAGGGATTTGTGATGTCACCTAGAACCTTCACAGCAGCGACAGCTTTATGAGGAGCATCAGCACTGCTCTGCCTGAGCAGAACCATCACCGCCATAGGTTGTCAAATAACCCGGGTTTAACCCACACAGGTAAGTCCAATGGGGTGCAGGCATGTCCTCTATGCTTACAGCTTCCCGTGGGTGTTGGTTTGATACCGTTTGGGGACAGCCAAGGAGGCATCTGCAGGCAACAAAGGTAGGTGTGTGCTTGTGTGTGTGTTTCCTATGCAGATCCTAAGCCCAGTGTCACATGCAAGTAGGAGGAGTAAGAAGGGTTCCTGGCAAATCCGGGTTATGGATTGCATTTAAAAAGGCCCCGTGGGAGTGCAATGGGCCCCTGTCTTGCTGCTTAGCAATAATGGTATGGGTTTAGGTTCTGCTGTGTGTACTGGTGGTTGACTGCCCCCCAGCCCAGAGTGTGCATGGAAAATTGTCTGGCAGCCTCCCTGACAGCAAGCAGTGATAGTGCCCATGAAGGGCACCTTGTTGGGCCCGCCCCTTTCACGGTTATCGCTTCTCGGCCTTTTGGCTAAGATCAAGTGTAGTATCTGTTCTTATCAGTTTAATATCTGATACGTCCCCTATCTGGGGACCATATATTAAATGGATTTTTGAGAACGGGGGCCGATTTCGAAGCTTGCTTCCGTCGCCCTATGCATTGACCCGATATGGCAGTATCTTCGGGTACAGTGCACCACCCCCTTACAGGGTTAAAAAGAAAGATTCCTACTTTCATTGCTACCTGCTTGCTGGCTAGCCAGCTAGCCAGCCCTGTGGGCCTTGCTGCTGCTGCAGCCAAAAAACAAAAGGTGGTGCTGCTGCTGCTTCTGCTGCTTCTGCTTCTGCTTGTGTCTGGCCGCTGTTGGAGCGTCCAGGCACAGGACTTCTGCTGCTGCTGACTAAATGGCCTCCTTAATTGGATCATTTGAGTAGCCAGCACACCTGTGCAGGTAGGGCATGACATGATAGGCAGCTGCCTTGATAGCGGGTGGGTGCTGAATGTTCCTAATTGACAAAATAAGATTAATGCTTATGAAGAAATATAAAATCTCATCCCTTCCCCAATATCGCGCCACACCCCTACCCCTTAATTCCCTGGTTGAACTTGATGGACATATGTCTTTTTTCGACCGTACTAACTATGTAACTATGTAACATAACATGGGGGGGGGGGGTCTCCTGGCTGTTCACACAGGTGTGTCATTGCTGTACATTGACCATGCATTGCTTCTGTGGTATTGCAAAGGCAAAGACAAATGCTTCCAGCCATCCATTGCACTAATGGATTGGTCATCAGCTGGCTGTCTATGTCCCGCATCAATATAGACCAAAGTACAGAGGGTTAGGCTATGCTATTGTGCACCTACCTGATGCATCAGAAGGTGCGAGGCCCTTGCTAAATTCTGTGCACAGACTTTGAGATCTATACTTTAGACTGTATCTAAACCTGCTCCAACATGGACTGACATTCTGGCCTACTTTCAGCCGATGCGACTTGTCTGTCGCTGAACAGTCGCTTTTTATGTATTCAGCACCTATGTATAATGTTGTAAAAATGCTCTAGAAGCTAAAGTCGCAGAAATGTCACACATATTTGGCCTGCAACTTTCTGTGCGACAAATTCAGACAGGAAAAATCAGTATAAATCCTTAGAAAATTATCCCCCAGTGTCTCCATCTGCTGGCGGTATTGAATAAGCATTGCTGCACTGATGGGGTATGCATTAGACGAAAAAAAAGAAGAAAAAGAAGAATAATACGCCCAGAAAAGAGGCGAAAAGGAGAAAAACGTAAAAAAACGTGAAAAAAAAGTAAGAGGAAGAGAAGGGAAAAAAAGGTGGAAATGGGTTTAAAAGTGATTTCGGCGGAGAAATATATATATATATATATATATATATATATATATATATATATACGCGCACACACACACATATATATAAACGTATTCTCCGTTGAGATATTGCAGCCGCTGCTGTGTCCAGGCCCAGGAGCCTTAGCAGTGCTGTGATGTCACTCAATACCACTGACATCACTAGGTGTAAACAACATCTCTCCTTTGCTGTGTATGTGACTATGGAGCTGTTTGGTGATGTCGTCTATTATGGCCTTCATAGAAGCAACAGGAGATTGTTGCATCCATCTAGAACCCTCAGAACTACAGTGCTATGATGTCACTCACTTCCACAGGCCTTGCAGAGTGTAAACAACAACAACCCAGCTTTGTTGTGTATGTAACCATAGGGATTTGTGATGTCACCTAGAACCTTCACAGCAGCGACAGCTTTATGAGGAGCATCAGCACTGCTCTACCTGAGCAGAACCATCACCGCCATAGGTTGTCAAATAACCCGGGTTTAACCCACACAGGTAAGTCCAATGGGGTGCAGGCATGTCCTCTATGCTTACAGCTTTCCGTGGGTGTTAGTTTGATACCGTTTGGGGACAGCCAAGGAGGCATCTGCAGGCAACAAAGGTAGGTGTGTGCTTGTGTGTGTGTTTCCTATGCAGATCCTAAGCCCAGTGTCACATGCAAGTAGGAGGAGTAAGAAGGGTTCCTGGCAAATCCGGGTTATGGATTGCATTTAAAAAGGCCCCGTGGGAGTGCAATGGGCCCCTGTCTTGCTGCTTAGCAATAATGGTATGGGTTTAGGTTCTGCTGTGTGTACTGGTGGTTGACTGCCCCCCAGCCCAGAGTGTGCATGGAAAATTGTCTGGCAGCCTCCCTGACAGCAAGCAGTGATAGTGCCCATGAAGGGCACCTTGTTGGGCCCGCCCCTTTCACGGTTATCGCTTCTCGGCCTTTTGGCTAAGATCAAGTGTAGTATCTGTTCTTATCAGTTTAATATCTGATACGTCCCCTATCTGGGGACCATATATTAAATGGATTTTTGAGAACGGGGGCCGATTTCGAAGCTTGCTTCCGTCGCCCTATGCATTGACCCGATATGGCAGTATCTTCGGGTACAGTGCACCACCCCCTTACAGGGTTAAAAAGAAAGATTCCTACTTTCATTGCTACCTGCTTGCTGGCTAGCCAGCTAGCCAGCCCTGTGGGCCTTGCTGCTGCTGCAGCCAAAAAACAAAAGGTGGTGCTGCTGCTGCTTCTGCTGCTTCTGCTTCTGCTTGTGTCTGGCCGCTGTTGGAGCGTCCAGGCACAGGACTTCTGCTGCTGCTGACTAAATGGCCTCCTTAATTGGATCATTTGAGTAGCCAGCACACCTGTGCAGGTAGGGCATGACATGATAGGCAGCTGCCTTGATAGCGGGTGGGTGCTGAATGTTCCTAATTGACAAAATAAGATTAATGCTTATGAAGAAATATAAAATCTCATCCCTTCCCCAATATCGCGCCACACCCCTACCCCTTAATTCCCTGGTTGAACTTGATGGACATATGTCTTTTTTCGACCGTACTAACTATGTAACTATGTAACATAACATGGGGGGGGGGGGGGGTCTCCTGGCTGTTCACACAGGTGTGTCATTGCTGTACATTGACCATGCATTGCTTCTGTGGTATTGCAAAGGCAAAGACAAATGCTTCCAGCCATCCATTGCACTAATGGATTGGTCATCAGCTGGCTGTCTATGTCCCGCATCAATATAGACCAAAGTACAGAGGGTTAGGCTATGCTATTGTGCACCTACCTGATGCATCAGAAGGTGCGAGGCCCTTGCTAAATTCTGTGCACAGACTTTGAGATCTATACTTTAGACTGGATCTAAACCTGCTCCAACATGGACTGACATTCTGGCCTACTTTCAGCCGATGCGACTTGTCTGTCGCTGAACAGTCGCTTTTTATGTATTCAGCACCTATGTATAATGTTGTAAAAATGCTCTAGAAGCTAAAGTCGCAGAAATGTCACACATATTTGGCCTGCAACTTTCTGTGCGACAAATTCAGACAGGAAAAATCAGTATAAATCCTTAGAAAATTATCCCCCAGTGTCTCCATCTGCTGGCGGTATTGAATAAGCATTGCTGCACTGATGGGGTATGCATTAGACGAAAAAAAAGAAGAAAAAGAAGAATAATACGCCCAGAAAAGAGGCGAAAAGGAGAAAAACGTAAAAAAACGTGAAAAAAAAGTAAGAGGAAGAGAAGGGAAAAAAAGGTGGAAATGGGTTTAAAAGTGATTTCGGCGGAGAAATATATATATATATATATATATATATATATATATATATATATATATATATACGCGCACACACACACATATATATAAACGTATTCTCCGTTGAGATATTGCAGCCGCTGCTGTGTCCAGGCCCAGGAGCCTTAGCACTGTGCTGTGATGTCACTCAATACCACTGACATCACTAGGTGTAAACAACATCTCTCCTTTGCTGTGTATGTGACTATGGAGCTGTTTGGTGATGTCGTCTATTATGGCCTTCATAGAAGCAACAGGAGATTGTTGCATCCATCTAGAACCCTCAGAACTACAGTGCTATGATGTCACTCACTTCCACAGGCCTTGCAGAGTGTAAACAACAACAACCCAGCTTTGTTGTGTATGTAACCATAGGGATTTGTGATGTCACCTAGAACCTTCACAGCAGCGACAGCTTTATGAGGAGCATCAGCACTGCTCTGCCTGAGCAGAACCATCACCGCCATAGGTTGTCAAATAACCCGGGTTTAACCCACACAGGTAAGTCCAATGGGGTGCAGGCATGTCCTCTATGCTTACAGCTTTCCGTGGGTGTTGGTTTGATACCGTTTGGGGACAGCCAAGGAGGCATCTGCAGGCAACAAAGGTAGGTGTGTGCTTGTGTGTGTGTTTCCTATGCAGATCCTAAGCCCAGTGTCACATGCAAGTAGGAGGAGTAAAAAGGGTTCCTGGCAAATCCGGGTTATGGATTGCATTTAAAAAGGCCCCGTGGGAGTGCAATGGGCCCCTGTCTTGCTGCTTAGCAATAATGGTATGGGTTTAGGTTCTGCTGTGTGTACTGGTGGTTGACTGCCCCCCAGCCCAGAGTGTGCATGGAAAATTGTCTGGCAGCCTCCCTGACAGCAAGCAGTGATAGTGCCCATGAAGGGCACCTTGTTGGGCCCGCCCCTTTCACGGTTATCGCTTCTCGGCCTTTTGGCTAAGATCAAGTGTAGTATCTGTTCTTATCAGTTTAATATCTGATACGTCCCCTATCTGGGGACCATATATTAAATGGATTTTTGAGAACGGGGGCCGATTTCGAAGCTTGCTTCCGTCGCCCTATGCATTGACCCGATATGGCAGTATCTTCGGGTACAGTGCACCACCCCCTTACAGGGTTAAAAAGAAAGATTCCTACTTTCATTGCTACCTGCTTGCTGGCTAGCCAGCTAGCCAGCCCTGTGGGCCTTGCTGCTGCTGCAGCCAAAAAACAAAAGGTGGTGCTGCTGCTGCTTCTGCTGCTTCTGCTTCTGCTTGTGTCTGGCCGCTGTTGGAGCGTCCAGGCACAGGACTTCTGCTGCTGCTGACTAAATGGCCTCCTTAATTGGATCATTTGAGTAGCCAGCACACCTGTGCAGGTAGGGCATGACATGATAGGCAGCTGCCTTGATAGCGGGTGGGTGCTGAATGTTCCTAATTGACAAAATAAGATTAATGCTTATGAAGAAATATAAAATCTCATCCCTTCCCCAATATCGCGCCACACCCCTACCCCTTAATTCCCTGGTTGAACTTGATGGACATATGTCTTTTTTCGACCGTACTAACTATGTAACTATGTAACATAACATGGGGGGGGGGGGGGTCTCCTGGCTGTTCACACAGGTGTGTCATTGCTGTACATTGACCATGCATTGCTTCTGTGGTATTGCAAAGGCAAAGACAAATGCTTCCAGCCATCCATTGCACTAATGGATTGGTCATCAGCTGGCTGTCTATGTCCCGCATCAATATAGACCAAAGTACAGAGGGTTAGGCTATGCTATTGTGCACCTACCTGATGCATCAGAAGGTGCGAGGCCCTTGCTAAATTCTGTGCACAGACTTTGAGATCTATACTTTAGACTGTATCTAAACCTGCTCCAACATGGACTGACATTCTGGCCTACTTTCAGCCGATGCGACTTGTCTGTCGCTGAACAGTCGCTTTTTATGTATTCAGCACCTATGTATAATGTTGTAAAAATGCTCTAGAAGCTAAAGTCGCAGAAATGTCACACATATTTGGCCTGCAACTTTCTGTGCGACAAATTCAGACAGGAAAAATCAGTATAAATCCTTAGAAAATTATCCCCCAGTGTCTCCATCTGCTGGCGGTATTGAATAAGCATTGCTGCACTGATGGGGTATGCATTAGACGAAAAAAAAGAAGAAAAAGAAGAATAATACGCCCAGAAAAGAGGCGAAAAGGAGAAAAACGTAAAAAAACGTGAAAAAAAAGTAAGAGGAAGAGAAGGGAAAAAAAGGTGGAAATGGGTTTAAAAGTGATTTCGGCGGAGAAATATATATATATATATATATATATATATATATATATATATATATATATATATATACGCGCACACACACACATATATATAAACGTATTCTCCGTTGAGATATTGCAGCCGCTGCTGTGTCCAGGCCCAGGAGCCTTAGCACTGTGCTGTGATGTCACTCAATACCACTGACATCACTAGGTGTAAACAACATCTCTCCTTTGCTGTGTATGTGACTATGGAGCTGTTTGGTGATGTCGTCTATTATGGCCTTCATAGAAGCAACAGGAGATTGTTGCATCCATCTAGAACCCTCAGAACTACAGTGCTATGATGTCACTCACTTCCACAGGCCTTGCAGAGTGTAAACAACAACAACCCAGCTTTGTTGTGTATGTAACCATAGGGATTTGTGATGTCACCTAGAACCTTCACAGCAGCGACAGCTTTATGAGGAGCATCAGCACTGCTCTGCCTGAGCAGAACCATCACCGCCATAGGTTGTCAAATAACCCGGGTTTAACCCACACAGGTAAGTCCAATGGGGTGCAGGCATGTCCTCTATGCTTACAGCTTTCCGTGGGTGTTGGTTTGATACCGTTTGGGGACAGCCAAGGAGGCATCTGCAGGCAACAAAGGTAGGTGTGTGCTTGTGTGTGTGTTTCCTATGCAGATCCTAAGCCCAGTGTCACATGCAAGTAGGAGGAGTAAGAAGGGTTCCTGGCAAATCCGGGTTATGGATTGCATTTAAAAAGGCCCCGTGGGAGTGCAATGGGCCCCTGTCTTGCTGCTTAGCAATAATGGTATGGGTTTAGGTTCTGCTGTGTGTACTGGTGGTTGACTGCCCCCCAGCCCAGAGTGTGCATGGAAAATTGTCTGGCAGCCTCCCTGACAGCAAGCAGTGATAGTGCCCATGAAGGGCACCTTGTTGGGCCCGCCCCTTTCACGGTTATCGCTTCTCGGCCTTTTGGCTAAGATCAAGTGTAGTATCTGTTCTTATCAGTTTAATATCTGATACGTCCCCTATCTGGGGACCATATATTAAATGGATTTTTGAGAACGGGGGCCGATTTCGAAGCTTGCTTCCGTCGCCCTATGCATTGACCCGATATGGCAGTATCTTCGGGTACAGTGCACCACCCCCTTACAGGGTTAAAAAGAAAGATTCCTACTTTCATTGCTACCTGCTTGCTGGCTAGCCAGCTAGCCAGCCCTGTGGGCCTTGCTGCTGCTGCAGCCAAAAAACAAAAGGTGGTGCTGCTGCTGCTTCTGCTGCTTCTGCTGCTTCTGCTTCTGCTTGTGTCTGGCCGCTGTTGGAGCGTCCAGGCACAGGACTTCTGCTGCTGCTGACTAAATGGCCTCCTTAATTGGATCATTTGAGTAGCCAGCACACCTGTGCAGGTAGGGC
Source organism: Hyla sarda (assembly GCF_029499605.1). NCBI lineage: Eukaryota > Metazoa > Chordata > Amphibia > Anura > Hylidae > Hyla > Hyla sarda. The sequence goes on from NW_026608730.1 coordinate 31,771, forward strand.
ATGACATGATAGGCAGCTGCCTTGATAGCGGGTGGGTGCTGAATGTTCCTAATTGACAAAATAAGATTAATGCTTATGAAGAAATATAAAATCTCATCCCTTCCCCAATATCGCGCCACACCCCTACCCCTTAATTCCCTGGTTGAACTTGATGGACATATGTCTTTTTTCGACCGTACTAACTATGTAACTATGTAACATAACATGGGGGGGGGGGGGGGGTCTCCTGGCTGTTCACACAGGTGTGTCATTGCTGTACATTGACCATGCATTGCTTCTGTGGTATTGCAAAGGCAAAGACAAATGCTTCCAGCCATCCATTGCACTAATGGATTGGTCATCAGCTGGCTGTCTATGTCCCGCATCAATATAGACCAAAGTACAGAGGGTTAGGCTATGCTATTGTGCACCTACCTGATGCATCAGAAGGTGCGAGGCCCTTGCTAAATTCTGTGCACAGACTTTGAGATCTATACTTTAGACTGTATCTAAACCTGCTCCAACATGGACTGACATTCTGGCCTACTTTCAGCCGATGCGACTTGTCTGTCGCTGAACAGTCGCTTTTTATGTATTCAGCACCTATGTATAATGTTGTAAAAATGCTCTAGAAGCTAAAGTCGCAGAAATGTCACACATATTTGGCCTGCAACTTTCTGTGTGACAAATTCAGACAGGAAAAATCAGTATAAATCCTTAGAAAATTATCCCCCAGTGTCTCCATCTGCTGGCGGTATTGAATAAGCATTGCTGCACTGATGGGGTATGCATTAGACGTAAAAAAAGAAGAAAAAGAAGAATAATACGCCCAGAAAAGAGGCGAAAAGGAGAAAAACGTAAAAAAACGTGAAAAAAAAGTAAGAGGAAGAGAAGTGAAAAAAAGGTGGAAATGGGTTTAAAAGTGATTTCGGCGGAGAAATATATATATATATATATATATATATATATATATACGCGCACACACACACATATATATAAACGTATTCTCCGTTGAGATATTGCAGCCGCTGCTGTGTCCAGGCCCAGGAGCCTTAGCACTGTGCTGTGATGTCACTCAATACCACTGACATCACTAGGTGTAAACAACATCTCTCCTTTGCTGTGTATGTGACTATGGAGCTGTTTGGTGATGTCGTCTATTATGGCCTTCATAGAAGCAACAGGAGATTGTTGCATCCATCTAGAACCCTCAGAACTACAGTGCTATGATGTCACTCACTTCCACAGGCCTTGCAGAGTGTAAACAACAACAACCCAGCTTTGTTGTGTATGTAACCATAGGGATTTGTGATGTCACCTAGAACCTTCACAGCAGCGACAGCTTTATGAGGAGCATCAGCACTGCTCTGCCTGAGCAGAACCATCACCGCCATAGGTTGTCAAATAACCCGGGTTTAACCCACACAGGTAAGTCCAATGGGGTGCAGGCATGTCCTCTATGCTTACAGCTTCCCGTGGGTGTTGGTTTGATACCGTTTGGGGACAGCCAAGGAGGCATCTGCAGGCAACAAAGGTAGGTGTGTGCTTGTGTGTGTGTTTCCTATGCAGATCCTAAGCCCAGTGTCACATGCAAGTAGGAGGAGTAAGAAGGGTTCCTGGCAAATCCGGGTTATGGATTGCATTTAAAAAGGCCCCGTGGGAGTGCAATGGGCCCCTGTCTTGCTGCTTAGCAATAATGGTATGGGTTTAGGTTCTGCTGTGTGTACTGGTGGTTGACTGCCCCCCAGCCCAGAGTGTGCATGGAAAATTGTCTGGCAGCCTCCCTGACAGCAAGCAGTGATAGTGCCCATGAAGGGCACCTTGTTGGGCCCGCCCCTTTCACGGTTATCGCTTCTCGGCCTTTTGGCTAAGATCAAGTGTAGTATCTGTTCTTATCAGTTTTCATGCTGGTGGGGATGGGTGCTGCATGGAGGATGCAGGTGTACCAGGGCTTTCCGGGGCTGGTTCTGAGGAATCAGCTCGACGGCTGCCCCGATGTGACCTGTTCCCTCCGGGTCTCGCCATGAGGCTGAGAGGGTCTAGAGCCGAGGTACTTTTGTGCCTCGGGGAGTGGTGACCCCGAGGTGCCGAAACTCACTGGGAGAATAGACTCACTGAGTTGACGCACGGGCACCATAATCTCTTCACCTTGTGGCACTCACCTCTTGATTCCCGGCCTTCTGGCTAGGATCAGAGAAATTTTTATAGATCCGGCCGAATGTCCGGGCAGTATATCTGCACACATTCACTTATTTATTTCTTTTTTGTCTCACTGTGTCACTTTTTGCGTGTTGTGTGTTCACAGGATTTGTCAGGATGCGGTAGCCCTTCTGGGTGTCCCTCCTGGCGGTCTAGGGGAGGTGTGTGTGGCCATTAGGTTCCACACCTCCCTGCAAACACCCCGGGTACTCCTGCTTTGGCAGGGTACCTACCGTAATCGGCTCTGCGGGCAGATACCTTGGCTGACGCCAAGGGGGATGCCGGGAGCATTTGTGGTCCCCTAGTAGCTTCGGCGAAAAGGGACATCGAACCTGGAACCTCGCAGGTACCTTTTGGTCCGGAGGCGAAGGGTAAGGTTTGTTGGGGGGCCTCTCTCCTATCGGAGAAGGGCTTGCGATAGACCGCATCCTTTGTGCACGTTTTTTTTTGTGTAACACGTTTGCACTTTTTCTTGCACTTTGGGTGAATCGAAAGCACGTTCCTCGGCTTTAGATAAAAAAAAAAAAAAAAAAAAATCTGTTCTTATCAGTTTAATATCTGATACGTCCCCTATCTGGGGACCATATATTAAATGGATTTTTGAGAACGGGGGCCGATTTCGAAGCTTGCTTCCGTCGCCCTATGCATTGACCCGATATGGCAGTATCTTCGGGTACAGTGCACCACCCCCTTACAGGGTTAAAAAGAAAGATTCCTACTTTCATTGCTACCTGCTTGCTGGCTAGCCAGCTAGCCAGCCCTGTGGGCCTTGCTGCTGCTGCAGCCAAAAAACAAAAGGTGGTGCTGCTGCTGCTTCTGCTGCTTCTGCTTCTGCTTGTGTCTGGCCGCTGTTGGAGTGTCCAGGCACAGGACTTCTGCTGCTGCTGACTAAATGGCCTCCTTAATTGGATCATTTGAGTAGCCAGCACACCTGTGCAGGTAGGGCATGACATGATAGGCAGCTGCCTTGATAGCGGGTGGGTGCTGAATGTTCCTAATTGACAAAATAAGATTAATGCTTATGAAGAAATATAAAATCTCATCCCTTCCCCAATATCGCGCCACACCCCTACCCCTTAATTCCCTGGTTGAACTTGATGGACATATGTCTTTTTTCGACCGTACTAACTATGTAACTATGTAACATAACATGGGGGGGGGGGGGGGGGTCTCCTGGCTGTTCACACAGGTGTGTCATTGCTGTACATTGACCATGCATTGCTTCTGTGGTATTGCAAAGGCAAAGACAAATGCTTCCAGCCATCCATTGCACTAATGGATTGGTCATCAGCTGGCTGTCTATGTCCCGCATCAATATAGACCAAAGTACAGAGGGTTAGGCTATGCTATTGTGCACCTACCTGATGCATCAGAAGGTGCGAGGCCCTTGCTAAATTCTGTGCACAGACTTTGAGATCTATACTTTAGACTGTATCTAAACCTGCTCCAACATGGACTGACATTCTGGCCTACTTTCAGCCGATGCGACTTGTCTGTCGCTGAACAGTCGCTTTTTATGTATTCAGCACCTATGTATAATGTTGTAAAAATGCTCTAGAAGCTAAAGTCGCAGAAATGTCACACATATTTGGCCTGCAACTTTCTGTGCGACAAATTCAGACAGGAAAAATCAGTATAAATCCTTAGAAAATTATCCCCCAGTGTCTCCATCTGCTGGCGGTATTGAATAAGCATTGCTGCACTGATGGGGTATGCATTAGACGAAAAAAAAGAAGAAAAAGAAGAATAATACGCCCAGAAAAGAGGCGAAAAGGAGAAAAACGTAAAAAAACGTGAAAAAAAAGTAAGAGGAAGAGAAGGGAAAAAAAGGTGGAAATGGGTTTAAAAGTGATTTCGGCGGAGAAATATATATATATATATATATATATATATATATATATATACGCGCACACACACACTGTTACGCCGAGCGCTCCGGGTCCCCGCTCCTCCCCGGAGCGCTCGCTACACTCTTCTCACTGCAGCGCTCCGGTCAGTTCCACTGACCCGGGGCGCTGCGATACCGCCTCCAGCCGGGATGCGATTCGCGATGCGGGTAGCGCCCGCTCGCGATGCGCACCCCGGCTCCCGTACCTGACTCGCTCTCCGTCTGTCCTGTCCCGGCGCGCGCGGCCCCGCTCCCTAGGGCGCGCGCGCGCCGGGTCTTTGCGATTTAAAGGGCCACTGCGCCGCTGATTGGCGCAGTGGTTCCAATTAGTGTTATCACCTGTGCACTTCCCTATATCATCTCACTTCCCCTTCACTCCCTCGCCGGATCTTGTTGCCATCGTGCCAGTGAAAGCGTTTCCTAGTGTGTTCCTAGCCTGTGTTCCAGACCTCCTGCCGTTGCCCCTGACTACGATCCTTGCTGCCTGCCCCGACCTTCTGCTACGTCCGACCTTGCTTCTGTCTACTCCCTTGTACCGCGCCTATCTTCAGCAGCCAGAGAGGTAGAGCCGTTGCTAGTGGATACGACCTGGTCACTACCGCCGCAGCAAGACCATCCCGCTTTGCGGCGGGCTCTGGTGAAAACCAGTAGTGACTTAGAACCGATCCACTAGCACGGTCCACGCCAATCCCTCTCTGGCACAGAGGATCCACTACCTGCCAGCCGGCATCGTGACTGTAGATCCGGCCATGGATCCCGCTGAAGTTCCTCTGCCAGTTGTCGCTGACCTCACCACGGTGGTCGCCCAGCAGTCACAACAGATAGCGCAACAAGGCCAACAGCTGTCTCAACTGACTGTTATGCTACAACAGTTACTACCACAGCTCCAGCAATCATCTCCTCCGCCAGCTCCTGCACCTCCTCCGCAGCGAGTGGCCACTTCTGGACTACGACTATCCTTGCCGGATAAATTTGATGGGGACTCTAAGTTTTGCCGTGGCTTTCTTTCCCAATGTTCATTGCACTTGGAGATGATGTCGGACCAGTTCCCCACTGAAAGGTCTAAGGTGGCTTTCGTAGTCAGCCTTCTGTCTGGAAAAGCCCTGTCTTGGGCCACACCGCTCTGGGACCGCAATGACCCCGTCACTGCCTCTGTACACTCCTTCTTCTCGGAAATTCGAAGTGTCTTTGAGGAACCTGCCCGAGCCTCTTCTGCTGAGACTGCCCTGTTGAACCTGGTCCAGGGTAATTCTTCCGTTGGCGAGTATGCCGTACAATTCCGTACTCTTGCTTCAGAATTATCCTGGAATAATGAGGCACTCTGCGCGACCTTTAAAAAAGGCCTATCCAGCAACATTAAAGATGTTCTGGCCGCACGAGAAATCCCTGCTAATCTACATGAACTCATTCACCTAGCCACTCGCATTGACATGCGTTTTTCCGAAAGGCGTCAGGAGCTCCGCCAGGATATGGACTCTGTTCGCACGAGGCGTTTCTTCTCCCCGGCTCCTCTCTCCTCTGGTCCCCTGCAATCTGTTCCTGTGCCTCCCGCCGTGGAGGCTATGCAGGTCGACCGGTCTCGCCTGACACCTCAAGAGAGGACACGACGCCGCATGGAGAATCTCTGCCTGTACTGTGCTAGTACCGAACACTTCCTGAAGGATTGTCCTATCCGTCCTCCCCGCCTGGAAAGACGTACGCTGACTCCGCACAAAGGTGAGACAGTCCTTGATGTCTACTCTGCTTCTCCACGTCTTACTGTGCCTGTGCGGATGTCTGCCTCTGCCTTCTCCTTCTCTGCTGTGGCCTTCTTGGACTCCGGATCTGCAGGAAATTTTATTTTGGCCTCTCTCGTCAACAAGTTCAACATCCCGGTGACCAGTCTCGCCAGACCCCTCTACATCAATTGTGTAAACAATGAAAGATTGGACTGTACCATACGTTTCCGCACGGAGCCCCTTCTAATGTGCATCGGATCTCATCACGAGAGGATTGAACTTTTGGTCCTCCCCAATTGCACTTCTGAAATTCTCCTTGGACTTCCCTGGCTTCAACTCCATTCCCCAACCCTGGATTGGTCCACTGGGGAGATCAGGAGTTGGGGGCCCTCTTGTTCCAAGGACTGCCTAAAACCGGTTCCCAGTAACCCTTGCCGTGACTCTGTGGTTCCTCCTGTAACCGGTCTCCCTAAGGCCTATATGGACTTTGCGGACGTTTTTTGCAAAAAACAAGCTGAGACTCTACCTCCTCACAGGCCTTATGATTGTCCTATTGACCTCCTCCCGGGCACTACTCCACCCCGGGGCAGAATCTATCCTCTGTCCGTCCCAGAGACTCTTGCCATGTCTGAATACGTCCAGGAAAATTTAAAAAAGGGCTTTATCCGTAAATCCTCCTCTCCTGCCGGAGCCGGATTTTTCTTTGTGTCCAAAAAAGATGGCTCTCTACGTCCTTGCATTGACTACCGCGGTCTTAATAAAATCACGGTTAAGAACCGCTACCCCCTACCCCTCATCTCTGAACTCTTTGATCGCCTCCAAGGTGCCCACATTTTTACCAAACTGGACTTAAGAGGTGCTTATAATCTCATCCGCATCAGAGAGGGGGATGAATGGAAAACGGCATTTAACACCAGAGATGGACACTTTGAGTATCTGGTCATGCCCTTTGGCCTGTGCAACGCCCCTGCCGTCTTCCAAGACTTTGTTAATGAAATTTTTCGTGATCTCCTATACTCCTGTGTTGTTGTATATCTGGACGATATCCTGATTTTTTCTGCCAATCTAGAAGAACACCGCCAGCATGTCCGTATGGTTCTTCAGAGACTTCGTGACAATCAACTCTATGCCAAAATAGAGAAATGTCTGTTTGAATGCCAATCTCTTCCTTTCCTAGGATACTTGGTCTCTGCCCAGGGACTACAAATGGATCCAGACAAACTCTCTGCCGTCTTAGATTGGCCACGCCCCTCCGGACTCCGTGCCATCCAACGTTTTTTGGGGTTCGCCAATTATTACAGGCAATTTATTCCACATTTTTCTACCGTTGTGGCTCCTATTTTGTGGCTTTAACCAAAAAAAATGCCGATCCCAAGTCTTGGCCTCCTCAAGCGGAAGACGCCTTTAAATGGCTCAAGTCTGCCTTTTCTTCGGCTCCCGTGCTCTCCAGACCTGACCCATCTAAACCCTTTCTATTGGAGGTTGATGCCTCCTCAGTGGGAGCTGGAGCTGTCCTTCTACAAAAAAACTCTTCCGGGCATGCTGTTACTTGTGGTTTTTTTTCTAGGACCTTCTCTCCGGCGGAGAGGAACTACTCCATCGGGGATCGAGAGCTTCTAGCCATTAAATTAGCACTTGAGGAATGGAGGCATCTGCTGGAGGGATCAAGATTTCCAGTTATTATTTACACCGATCACAAGAACCTCTCCTACCTCCAGTCTGCCCAACGGCTGAATCCTCGTCAGGCCAGGTGGTCTCTGTTCTTTGCCCGATTTAATTTTGAAATTCACTTTCGGCCTGCCGATAAGAACATTAGGGCCGATGCTCTCTCTCGTTCCTCAGATGCTTCTGAAGTTGAACTCTCTCCTCAACACATCATTCCTCCTGACTGCCTGATTTCCACTTCTCCAGCCTCCATCAGGCAAACTCCTCCAGGAAAGACCTTTGTTTCTCCACGCCAACGCCTCGGAATCCTCAAATGGGGTCACTCCTCCCATCTCGCAGGTCATGCGGGCATCAAGAAATCTGTGCAACTCATCTCTCGCTTCTATTGGTGGCCGACTCTAGAGACTGATGTGGTGGACTTTGTGCGAGCCTGCACTATCTGTGCCCGGGATAAGACTCCTCGCCAGAAGCCCGCTGGTTTTCTTCATCCTCTGCCTGTCCCCGAACAGCCTTGGTCTCTGATTGGTATGGATTTTATTACTGACTTACCCCCATCCCATGGCAACACTGTTATTTGGGTGGTCGTTGATCGATTCTCCAAAATGGCACATTTCATCCCTCTTCCTGGTCTTCCTTCAGCGCCTCAGTTGGCTAAACAATTTTTTGTACACATTTTTCGTCTTCACGGGTTGCCTACGCAGATCGTCTCGGATAGAGGCGTCCAATTCGTGTCTAAATTCTGGAGGGCTCTCTGTAAACAACTCAAGATTAAATTAAATTTTTCTTCTGCATATCATCCTCAATCCAATGGACAAGTAGAAAGAATTAACCAGGTCTTGGGTGATTATTTACGACATTTTGTTTCCTCCCGCCAGGATGACTGGGCAGATCTTCTACCTTGGGCCGAATTCTCGTATAATTTCAGAGTCTCTGAATCTTCCTCCAAATCCCCATTTTTCGTGGTGTACGGCCGTCACCCTCTTCCTCCCCTCCCTACCCCCTTGCCCTCTGGTCTGCCCGCTGTGGATGAAATTTCTCGTGATCTTTCCATCATATGGAGAGAGACCCAAAATTCTCACTTACAGGCTTCTTCACGCATGAAGAAATTTGCGGATAAGAAAAGAAGAGCTCCTCCCATTTTTTCCCCTGGAGACAAGGTATGGCTCTCCGCTAAATATGTCCGCTTCCGTGTCCCTAGCTATAAGTTGGGACCACGCTATCTTGGTCCTTTCAAAATTTTGCGCCAGATTAATCCTGTCTCTTACAAACTTCTTCTTCCTCCTTCTCTTCGTATTCCTAATGCCTTTCACGTTTCTCTTCTTAAACCACTTATCATTAACCGTTTCTCTCCCAAATCTGTTCCTCCCACTCCTGTCTCCGGCTCCTCGGACATCTTCTCCGTCAAAGAGATTTTAGCATCTAAAAAGGTCAGAGGGAAAACCTTCTTTTTAGTGGATTGGGAGGGTTGTGGTCCCGAAGAGAGGTCCTGGGAACCTGAGGACAATATCCTGGACAAAAGTCTGGTCCTCAGGTTCTCAGGCCCCAAGAAGAGGGGGAGACCCAAGGGGGGGGGGTACTGTTACGCCGAGCACTCCGGGTCCCCGCTCCTCCCCGGAGCGCTCGCTACACTCTTCTCACTGCAGCGCTCCGGTCAGTTCCACTGACCCGGGGCGCTGCGATACCGCCTCCAGCCGGGATGCGATTCGCGATGCGGGTAGCGCCCGCTCGCGATGCGCACCCCGGCTCCCGTACCTGACTCGCTCTCCGTCTGTCCTGTCCCGGCGCGCGCGGCCCCGCTCCCTAGGGCGCGCGCGCGCCGGGTCTTTGCGATTTAAAGGGCCACTGCGCCGCTGATTGGCGCAGTGGTTCCAATTAGTGTTATCACCTGTGCACTTCCCTATATCATCTCACTTCCCCTTCACTCCCTCGCCGGATCTTGTTGCCATCGTGCCAGTGAAAGCGTTTCCTAGTGTGTTCCTAGCCTGTGTTCCAGACCTCCTGCCGTTGCCCCTGACTACGATCCTTGCTGCCTGCCCCGACCTTCTGCTACGTCCGACCTTGCTTCTGTCTACTCCCTTGTACCGCGCCTATCTTCAGCAGCCAGAGAGGTAGAGCCGTTGCTAGTGGATACGACCTGGTCACTACCGCCGCAGCAAGACCATCCCGCTTTGCGGCGGGCTCTGGTGAAAACCAGTAGTGACTTAGAACCGATCCACTAGCACGGTCCACGCCAATCCCTCTCTGGCACAGAGGATCCACTACCTGCCAGCCGGCATCGTGACACACACATATATATAAACGTATTCTCCGTTGAGATATTGCAGCCGCTGCTGTGTCCAGGCCCAGGAGCCTTAGCACTGTGCTGTGATGTCACTCAATACCACTGACATCACTAGGTGTAAACAACATCTCTCCTTTGCTGTGTATGTGACTATGGAGCTGTTTGGTGATGTCGTCTATTATGGCCTTCATAGAAGCAACAGGAGATTGTTGCATCCATCTAGAACCCTCAGAACTACAGTGCTATGATGTCACTCACTTCCACAGGCCTTGCAGAGTGTAAACAACAACAACCCAGCTTTGTTGTGTATGTAACCATAGGGATTTGTGATGTCACCTAGAACCTTCACAGCAGCGACAGCTTTATGAGGAGCATCAGCACTGCTCTGCCTGAGCAGAACCATCACCGCCATAGGTTGTCAAATAACCCGGGTATACCCCCACACAGGTAAGTCCAATGGGGTGCAGGCATGTCCTCTATGCTTACAGCTTCCCGTGGGTGTTGGTTTGATACCGTTTGGGGACAGCCAAGGAGGCATCTGCAGGCAACAAAGGTAGGTGTGTGCTTGTGTGTGTGTTTCCTATGCAGATCCTAAGCCCAGTGTCACATGCAAGTAGGAGGAGTAAGAAGGGTTCCTGGCAAATCCGGGTTATGGATTGCATTTAAAAAGGCCCCGTGGGAGTGCAATGGGCCCCTGTCTTGCTGCTTAGCAATAATGGTATGGGTTTAGGTTCTGCTGTGTGTACTGGTGGTTGACTGCCCCCCAGCCCAGAGTGTGCATGGAAAATTGTCTGGCAGCCTCCCTGACAGCAAGCAGTGATAGTGCCCATGAAGGGCACCTTGTTGGGCCCGCCCCTTTCACGGTTATCGCTTCTCGGCCTTTTGGCTAAGATCCTGTGCGGTTTACCGGGCAGGGTAGGAGTCGGAAGGGGTGGTGATCGGGGCCCTCTTTTGCGGGGGGCCCTGGATTGTTACTGGGTTGCGATAGTGGGTATCTTAACCTGCAAAAATGAGCGGAGAGAGGACTCGAGGACTCGAGGATACGGTGCGGATTTACGTTCCTGGCGAACACCGGGGGACGATTGGATTGGATCAAGTTGTGCTGGAGATTCTTCGCAAGCTCCAGTACCTTCAGGTATGGCATGTAATCGCTATGCAAGATTTCCCTAGGCAAGGGATTTACGATATAACCTTTTATGATTCTGAGGTTTGCCAGAGGGTCTACATGGACTTAGAAGTGATGAAGAGGAGGAATGAGCCAGCTATAATGAGTAAGGTGAAAGTGGAACCATTATTCATGAATATGTCTAAGGTTGTTATAGTCCATATGTACAACCCGAAGGTTTCGGATGAGATGGTGACCAATTTTTTGTACCGATATTGTGATGAAGTTAAATTTCTTGGAAGACTCAAGAACAGACATGGGTACTTTAATTGCAAAAGGAAATTTGTTGTAAAATTTAAAAAGGACGAAGGAATGGAAGAGGGAAGGAAGAGTATACCACAGGTATTTTCTATTGGAGGAGAAAGAGGTTTTTGTTTTTATGAAGGACAGTTGCAGTACTGTAGACGTTGTCACGCTTATGGACATGTACAGGAGTCTTGCCCTGAGCAAGGAGTATGCTGCAGGAATTGTGGGAAATCAGGTCACAACTCGGGTGAATGTACTGAGAAGAAAACGTGTGATATCTGTGGTAGTGAGGAGCATTTGGCTAGAGGATGCAGTTTATGGTATAGAAAGAAAATGAGCTATGCTGACGCAGCAGGAAATAGAAGAGAGGAAAGAGGAGAAAGGCCATTTCCACGTGTTTTTGGTGTGAATGCTGAGGTGACTCAGGTGATTGACGAGAACTCTGTAAAAGGGAGTGCAGCAGGTGTGACAGTGCAGCACATGAATACTCAGGAAAAATCTGGAAAAGGGGAGGAGGGTGACTCCACTGGTGTGCATTGTGAGGAGACTGGTGTTGGTGAAGAGTTTACTGAGGTTAGTAAGAAGAAAGCCCGTAAAGGGAAAAAAGAGAAAGTGGTGGAGAGTGTGGAGACTGTGTGTAGGGAGGTTCCCCCATGTGAAGAAACAATTGAGGATTTTGAATGCCCAAACCCAGTGGTGGGGGAGGAGGAGGGGATGGAGTTTCAGGAGAATGAGAGTGAGAGATCCCTAACACCTGGGCAGAGGGTGATTAGTGGGGAGGAGAATGTAACATCTGAAGAGGAGGAGAAGGAGGAGGAGGAGGGGGAAGATGAAGATGAAGATGCAAATGGAGGCTTTCAAGGTAAAAGTAAAAGGTGTAAGAAAGGGAGTTGGTCAGGGGATCAGACGGATCCTGTGTATGGAGGTGAGGAAATGATAGACAGGGACTCTCAAGTGGGGTCGCCTGATTGCTATGGGATGCTGCTAAGGAAGGTTGAAGGTCAGAATACTAACTTCTAGTTAAAATGGATGTTAAGAAAATGGATTGCCTTCTTTCCTTTTTAATGGCATTGGTTGTGGCTACTCTTAATGTTCGGAGTATAGGAACAACCATCAGAAGAGCAGCAGTTTTTGATTTTTTGGAGAATGTGAAGGGAGATATATTTTGTTTACAGGAGTGTGCAATTAAGTCTGCACCTTATGTAGATGAATGGAAGAGAGGGCAGTCTTTTTGGTCTACATGCACAGAGAATAAAAATGAAGGTGTGGGGATTTTATTGTGTAACAGGGACATTAAAGTTTTAAATTGCCAAGTTTTAGTACCAGGTCGTTGTATGGTTTTAAATTTTGAGTTTTTAGGCCAGAGAATGAGAGTTTTTAATGTATATGCGCCAGCAGAAAAACAGGCACGTGTGTTATTTTTAGAGTCTCTTAAACTTTTTATTCCTGGTCGTGATGGTACTATTATTGTTGGTGATTTTAACTGCATTAGATCCGTCAATGATCGTGAGAGCTCTGCTAAGGTTAGAACTGATATTACTTCAAATGTTTTAAACCAAATTATTCAAGACTTACATTATTCTGATGTGGGACTGATGGTTAGCACTGATGAAAGATACACCTATATATCAGATAGTGGCCGCTGTAAATCCCGGATTGATTACATTCTTGTCTCTGAGGGGATTAAGGTGGTCCGGTGCAATCAAATGATGTCAACTTTCTCAGATCATAAGATGGTGTCGGCAGAAATAAGTATTGCAGAGTCCTTTCATTTTGGTAGAGGGCTCTGGAAATTAAATGTAAGTCTATTAGAAGATGAAGAAGTAATGGCCGGTTTTAAAGATTTTTTTTTATCTTGTACTTCTAAACAATCTGTTTTTAGTAATGTTTTAGCTTGGTGGGATTGGGCAAAAAGTGAGTTTGCTAAGTATTTTAAGTTCATTTGCATAAGGAGGGCACAAGAAAAGAGGAGGGGTTATGAAAGGCTTATCTCACGTTTAGAAACTCTCTTTAAGTTTAAACATGTTGGTGTGGAGGTGGAGGAGGAAATTGAGAAGGTGAAAATTGAGATGAAGAACAGGTTGTTGGAAAGAGGTAGAAATATTGTTTTTAAATCCAAAGTTCAACATTTGGAGGAAAATGAACAATGTACAAGATATTTCTTTAAAAAATGTTTTAATGCTAGGGGTGTTTTTAAGTCTGTTTTAACTCCTACAGGGGAAGTTGTTGGTGATGAGATGGTGAAGGAGATTGGCAGATTTTATGAAACACTTTTTAGTAATAAGAGCAGAGCCAGTGAGACGGAGATGAATGATTATTGTAATATTTTAGAGAATAATGTCCCTGAAGGAAAAAGTGCATTTTTAATTGAGGAAGTTTGTGAAGGGGAGATCAAGCAGGCTCTGGACAAGACAGCGAAAGGGAAGACACCGGGCTGTGATGGCCTCCCCTTTGAGTTTTATTCAGTTTTTTGGCATATTTTAAAGCAAGATTTTACACGGGTGGTGCAATATGTTTTTAACTCAGGTATTTTAGCGGAGTCTATGAAGAAAGGAGTTATTACCTTGATACATAAGAAAGGTGATGAAAGAGATTTGAAAAACTGGAGGCCGATCACATTATTGAATACAGATTATAAGATCATTGCAAAGATTGTGGCGAACAGGATGAGTGACATAGTTGAGCACCTTGTTGGAGAATACCAAGTTTGTGCAGTGCCAAATAGGAGAATAACTGATAATTTATTAGTTTTAAGAGACTCTATTTATTATAGTAATTTTAATAAGAATGCACTTTTTGTGGAATCCATTGATTTTGAAAAAGCTTATGACAGAGTTGCTCATGATTTTATGTTTATGGTTTTAAAGCATATGGGTATTCCTGAGAAGCTACTGTTTGTGATTAAAAGTTTTTATTATGGGGCAACAAGTCAGATTTTAGTCAATGGACATGTGGGGCCGGGTTTTAATATTTTATCAGGAGTACGACAGGGATGCCCACTCTCCCCAATTTTATTCATTTGTGTCATTGAGGCCTTGCTCAAAAATGTACAGAAGGACAAATGTGTGAGTGGTGTTTTTATCCCGGGAAGTAATGGAAGGAATTTGAAGGTTTTAAGTTACATGGATGATGTGGTTTTTACTTGCACTTCCCAAGCTGATCTTAACAGAGTGAATTTGCATGTAAAGATTTTTTGTTGTATTGCTGGTATGAAAGTCAATTGGGGGAAGTGCCAATTGAGTAATTTTGGAAAGCAAGGAAAAGTGGTGGTGGATGGCGTGGATGAGAAGGAAGATATTGAAGTGTTAGGGGTTGTTTTTGAAAAAAATCTAAAAGGAGGGAAAAGTTATGAGAAGTTGGAGGAGAAGATAGAGAAGAAATTATCTTTTTGGAAATTGAGAAACTTGTCCCTTAAAGGTAAAGTTCTGATTTTAAAGGCAGTAATTTTGCCACTACTATTATATACTGCAATGGTTTTCCCACCCGGCAAATTATGGACCAGAAGGATGACAAGGAAGTTGTTTATTTTTTTCTGGGGTTCAAAGATGGAAAAGATGAAGAGGGAGGAAGTGATGAAGAGCGTGAAGAAAGGCGGATATAATTTCCCGGATATTAATCTGTTTTTAAAGACTCATTACTTTCTTTTAATTTATAAAGTGTCTCAGTGCAATAATTGGGTGGCAGACATGAGCAGGTATTTGGCAGGATGGTTGTTTTCCAAATGGGGCTGGTGTGAGAAGGATCTGAGGAGACCAATAGCGCAAGTTATACCTACCTTCTATGTGGTTCTCAGGTCTTTCAGTGATCAATTTGGTTTGAGTTCCCTGGGAAAACCTGAGAAAAAGAAAATTGAAAATGAAATAAGAAAAAATGAGAGATTATATGAAGTACCATTCTGCACTACTGCTCAGTCTGTGAAGATCTGGAATCTTTTTAATGTTAGAGGATTATCGAATAGACAGAGAGATGTAAACTGGATGACTTTTCATGGCTGCCTCCCAACCAGAGCTTTCCTGAATGGACGAGGAATAAGAGTGAGCGAGAAATGTCCAAGAGAGGGTTGTGGAGGCAGGGAGGATACAGTGCACTTATTTTGGAACTGTTTTTATGCAAGAGAATTTTTTATGCTTCTACAGAGGTTTTTTTCTGCAATCACGGGATATGTTGATTTTAATTTTGAGAAGATTTTTATTGGTCAGGATTTTAGCAGGAGAGAGGACACACGTGAAAGCTGGATTGTATTTTCTGTTTTTAAAGAAGTTTTATGGGATTCTAGAAACCTGCTTGTTTTTAAAAATGTGTGTATTTCTCCAAGGGAGTTGAAGAGACTTTTTTTTGGAAGGTTGTTTATTATTTTTCTATTTGACAAGAAGAGAATGGGAGAGGAAGAGGCTGAAAAGATTTGGAGATACAAGGAATGGAGAAAGTTGTAAGTATCCTGATCAAGGTTTTGAATTTGTGCTTCTCTTATAGTTTTCTTATTGAGATATTTTTCCGCATGATGTTTTTTCAGACTTTGTTTAGAAGTGATGAGTTTTGGTAGGTGACCTGATGATCGCTTGAACAATAGTCTGTAACTGAGGAAAAAAAAAAAAGAAAAAAAAAAAAAAAAAAAAAATCTGTTCTTATCAGTTTAATATCTGATACGTCCCCTATCTGGGGACCATATATTAAATGGATTTTTGAGAACGGGGGCCGATTTCGAAGCTTGCTTCCGTCGCCCTATGCATTGACCCGATATGGCAGTATCTTCGGGTACAGTGCACCACCCCCTTACAGGGTTAAAAAGAAAGATTCCTACTTTCATTGCTACCTGCTTGCTGGCTAGCCAGCTAGCCAGCCCTGTGGGCCTTGCTGCTGCTGCAGCCAAAAAACAAAAGGTGGTGCTGCTGCTGCTTCTGCTGCTTCTGCTTCTGCTTGTGTCTGGCCGCTGTTGGAGCGTCCAGGCACAGGACTTCTGCTGCTGCTGACTAAATGGCCTCCTTAATTGGATCATTTGAGTAGCCAGCACACCTGTGCAGGTAGGGCATGACATGATAGGCAGCTGCCTTGATAGCGGGTGGGTGCTGAATGTTCCTAATTGACAAAATAAGATTAATGCTTATGAAGAAATATAAAATCTCATCCCTTCCCCAATATCGCGCCACACCCCTACCCCTTAATTCCCTGGTTGAACTTGATGGACATATGTCTTTTTTCGACCGTACTAACTATGTAACTATGTAACATAACATGGGGGGGGGGGGGGTCTCCTGGCTGTTCACACAGGTGTGTCATTGCTGTACATTGACCATGCATTGCTTCTGTGGTATTGCAAAGGCAAAGACAAATGCTTCCAGCCATCCATTGCACTAATGGATTGGTCATCAGCTGGCTGTCTATGTCCCGCATCAATATAGACCAAAGTACAGAGGGTTAGGCTATGCTATTGTGCACCTACCTGATGCATCAGAAGGTGCGAGGCCCTTGCTAAATTCTGTGCACAGACTTTGAGATCTATACTTTAGACTGTATCTAAACCTGCTCCAACATGGACTGACATTCTGGCCTACTTTCAGCCGATGCGACTTGTCTGTCGCTGAACAGTCGCTTTTTATGTATTCAGCACCTATGTATAATGTTGTAAAAATGCTCTAGAAGCTAAAGTCGCAGAAATGTCACACATATTTGGCCTGCAACTTTCTGTGCGACAAATTCAGACAGGAAAAATCAGTATAAATCCTTAGAAAATTATCCCCCAGTGTCTCCATCTGCTGGCGGTATTGAATAAGCATTGCTGCACTGATGGGGTATGCATTAGACGAAAAAAAAGAAGAAAAAGAAGAATAATACGCCCAGAAAAGAGGCGAAAAGGAGAAAAACGTAAAAAAACGTGAAAAAAAAGTAAGAGGAAGAGAAGTGAAAAAAAGGTGGAAATGGGTTTAAAAGTGATTTCGGCGGAGAAATATATATATATATATATATATATATATATATATATATATATACGCGCACACACACACATATATATAAACGTATTCTCCGTTGAGATATTGCAGCCGCTGCTGTGTCCAGGCCCAGGAGCCTTAGCACTGTGCTGTGATGTCACTCAATACCACTGACATTACTAGGTGTAAACAACATCTCTCCTTTGCTGTGTATGTGACTATGGAGCTGTTTGGTGATGTCGTCTATTATGGCCTTCATAGAAGCAACAGGAGATTGTTGCATCCATCTAGAACCCTCAGAACTACAGTGCTATGATGTCACTCACTTCCACAGGCCTTGCAGAGTGTAAACAACAACAACCCAGCTTTGTTGTGTATGTAACCATAGGGATTTGTGATGTCACCTAGAACCTTCACAGCAGCGACAGCTTTATGAGGAGCATCAGCACTGCTCTGCCTGAGCAGAACCATCACCGCCATAGGTTGTCAAATAACCCGGGTATACCCCCACACAGGTAAGTCCAATGGGGTGCAGGCATGTCCTCTATGCTTACAGCTTCCCGTGGGTGTTGGTTTGATACCGTTTGGGGACAGCCAAGGAGGCATCTGCAGGCAACAAAGGTAGGTGTGTGCTTGTGTGTGTGTTTCCTATGCAGATCCTAAGCCCAGTGTCACATGCAAGTAGGAGGAGTAAGAAGGGTTCCTGGCAAATCCGGGTTATGGATTGCATTTAAAAAGGCCCCGTGGGAGTGCAATGGGCCCCTGTCTTGCTGCTTAGCAATAATGGTATGGGTTTAGGTTCTGCTGTGTGTACTGGTGGTTGACTGCCCCCCAGCCCAGAGTGTGCATGGAAAATTGTCTGGCAGCCTCCCTGACAGCAAGCAGTGATAGTGCCCATGAAGGGCACCTTGTTGGGCCCGCCCCTTTCACGGTTATCGCTTCTCGGCCTTTTGGCTAAGATCAAGTGTAGTATCTGTTCTTATCAGTTTAATATCTGATACGTCCCCTATCTGGGGACCATATATTAAATGGATTTTTGAGAACGGGGGCCGATTTCGAAGCTTGCTTCCGTCGCCCTATGCATTGACCCGATATGGCAGTATCTTCGGGTACAGTGCACCACCCCCTTACAGGGTTAAAAAGAAAGATTCCTACTTTCATTGCTACCTGCTTGCTGGCTAGCCAGCTAGCCAGCCCTGTGGGCCTTGCTGCTGCTGCAGCCAAAAAACAAAAGGTGGTGCTGCTGCTGCTTCTGCTGCTTCTGCTTCTGCTTGTGTCTGGCCGCTGTTGGAGCGTCCAGGCACAGGACTTCTGCTGCTGCTGACTAAATGGCCTCCTTAATTGGATCATTTGAGTAGCCAGCACACCTGTGCAGGTAGGGCATGACATGATAGGCAGCTGCCTTGATAGCGGGTGGGTGCTGAATGTTCCTAATTGACAAAATAAGATTAATGCTTATGAAGAAATATAAAATCTCATCCCTTCCCCAATATCGCGCCACACCCCTACCCCTTAATTCCCTGGTTGAACTTGATGGACATATGTCTTTTTTCGACCGTACTAACTATGTAACTATGTAACATAACATGGGGGGGGGGGGGGTCTCCTGGCTGTTCACACAGGTGTGTCATTGCTGTACATTGACCATGCATTGCTTCTGTGGTATTGCAAAGGCAAAGACAAATGCTTCCAGCCATCCATTGCACTAATGGATTGGTCATCAGCTGGCTGTCTATGTCCCGCATCAATATAGACCAAAGTACAGAGGGTTAGGCTATGCTATTGTGCACCTACCTGATGCATCAGAAGGTGCGAGGCCCTTGCTAAATTCTGTGCACAGACTTTGAGATCTATACTTTAGACTGTATCTAAACCTGCTCCAACATGGACTGACATTCTGGCCTACTTTCAGCCGATGCGACTTGTCTGTCGCTGAACAGTCGCTTTTTATGTATTCAGCACCTATGTATAATGTTGTAAAAATGCTCTAGAAGCTAAAGTCGCAGAAATGTCACACATATTTGGCCTGCAACTTTCTGTGCGACAAATTCAGACAGGAAAAATCAGTATAAATCCTTAGAAAATTATCCCCCAGTGTCTCCATCTGCTGGCGGTATTGAATAAGCATTGCTGCACTGATGGGGTATGCATTAGACGAAAAAAAAGAAGAAAAAGAAGAATAATACGCCCAGAAAAGAGGCGAAAAGGAGAAAAACGTAAAAAAACGTGAAAAAAAAGTAAGAGGAAGAGAAGTGAAAAAAAGGTGGAAATGGGTTTAAAAGTGATTTCGGCGGAGAAATATATATATATATATATATATATATATATATACGCGCACACACACACATATATATAAACGTATTCTCCGTTGAGATATTGCAGCCGCTGCTGTGTCCAGGCCCAGGAGCCTTAGCACTGTGCTGTGATGTCACTCAATACCACTGACATCACTAGGTGTAAACAACATCTCTCCTTTGCTGTGTATGTGACTATGGAGCTGTTTGGTGATGTCGTCTATTATGGCCTTCATAGAAGCAACAGGAGATTGTTGCATCCATCTAGAACCCTCAGAACTACAGTGCTATGATGTCACTCACTTCCACAGGCCTTGCAGAGTGTAAACAACAACAACCCAGCTTTGTTGTGTATGTAACCATAGGGATTTGTGATGTCACCTAGAACCTTCACAGCAGCGACAGCTTTATGAGGAGCATCAGCACTGCTCTGCCTGAGCAGAACCATCACCGCCATAGGTTGTCAAATAACCCGGGTTTAACCCACACAGGTAAGTCCAATGGGGTGCAGGCATGTCCTCTATGCTTACAGCTTCCCGTGGGTGTTGGTTTGATACCGTTTGGGGACAGCCAAGGAGGCATCTGCAGGCAACAAAGGTAGGTGTGTGCTTGTGTGTGTGTTTCCTATGCAGATCCTAAGCCCAGTGTCACATGCAAGTAGGAGGAGTAAGAAGGGTTCCTGGCAAATCCGGGTTATGGATTGCATTTAAAAAGGCCCCGTGGGAGTGCAATGGGCCCCTGTCTTGCTGCTTAGCAATAATGGTATGGGTTTAGGTTCTGCTGTGTGTACTGGTGGTTGACTGCCCCCCAGCCCAGAGTGTGCATGGAAAATTGTCTGGCAGCCTCCCTGACAGCAAGCAGTGATAGTGCCCATGAAGGGCACCTTGTTGGGCCCGCCCCTTTCACGGTTATCGCTTCTCGGCCTTTTGGCTAAGATCAAGTGTAGTATCTGTTCTTATCAGTTTTCATGCTGGTGGGGATGGGTGCTGCATGGAGGATGCAGGTGTACCAGGGCTTTCCGGGGCTGGTTCTGAGGAATCAGCTCGACGGCTGCCCCGATGTGACCTGTTCCCTCCGGGTCTCGCCATGAGGCTGAGAGGGTCTAGAGCCGAGGTACTTTTGTGCCTCGGGGAGTGGTGACCCCGAGGTGCCGAAACTCACTGGGAGAATAGACTCACTGAGTTGACGCACGGGCACCATAATCTCTTCACCTTGTGGCACTCACCTCTTGATTCCCGGCCTTCTGGCTAGGATCAGAGAAATTTTTATAGATCCGGCCGAATGTCCGGGCAGTATATCTGCACACATTCACTTATTTATTTCTTTTTTGTCTCACTGTGTCACTTTTTGCGTGTTGTGTGTTCACAGGATTTGTCAGGATGCGGTAGCCCTTCTGGGTGTCTCTCCTGGCGGTCTAGGGGAGGTGTGTGTGGCCATTAGGTTCCACACCTCCCTGCAAACACCCCGGGTACTCCTGCTTTGGCAGGGTACCTACCGTAATCGGCTCTGCGGGCAGATACCTTGGCTGACGCCAAGGGGGATGCCGGGAGCATTTGTGGTCCCCTAGTAGCTTCGGCAAAAAGGGACATCGAACCTGGAACCTCGCAGGTACCTTTTGGTCCGGAGGCGAAGGGTAAGGTTTGTTGGGGGGCCTCTCTCCTATCGGAGAAGGGCTTGCGATAGACCGCATCCTTTGTGCACGTTTTTTTTTGTGTAACACGTTTGCACTTTTTCTTGCACTTTGGGTGAATCGAAAGCACGTTCCTCGGCTTTAGATAAAAAAAAAAAAAAAAAAATCTGTTCTTATCAGTTTAATATCTGATACGTCCCCTATCTGGGGACCATATATTAAATGGATTTTTGAGAACGGGGGCCGATTTCGAAGCTTGCTTCCGTCGCCCTATGCATTGACCCGATATGGCAGTATCTTCGGGTACAGTGCACCACCCCCTTACAGGGTTAAAAAGAAAGATTCCTACTTTCATTGCTACCTGCTTGCTGGCTAGCCAGCTAGCCAGCCCTGTGGGCCTTGCTGCTGCTGCAGCCAAAAAACAAAAGGTGGTGCTGCTGCTGCTTCTGCTGCTTCTGCTTCTGCTTGTGTCTGGCCGCTGTTGGAGCGTCCAGGCACAGGACTTCTGCTGCTGCTGACTAAATGGCCTCCTTAATTGGATCATTTGAGTAGCCAGCACACCTGTGCAGGTAGGGCATGACATGATAGGCAGCTGCCTTGATAGCGGGTGGGTGCTGAATGTTCCTAATTGACAAAATAAGATTAATGCTTATGAAGAAATATAAAATCTCATCCCTTCCCCAATATCGCGCCACACCCCTACCCCTTAATTCCCTGGTTGAACTTGATGGACATATGTCTTTTTTCGACCGTACTAACTATGTAACTATGTAACATAACATGGGGGGGGGGGGGGTCTCCTGGCTGTTCACACAGGTGTGTCATTGCTGTACATTGACCATGCATTGCTTCTGTGGTATTGCAAAGGCAAAGACAAATGCTTCCAGCCATCCATTGCACTAATGGATTGGTCATCAGCTGGCTGTCTATGTCCCGCATCAATATAGACCAAAGTACAGAGGGTTAGGCTATGCTATTGTGCACCTACCTGATGCATCAGAAGGTGCGAGGCCCTTGCTAAATTCTGTGCACAGACTTTGAGATCTATACTTTAGACTGTATCTAAACCTGCTCCAACATGGACTGACATTCTGGCCTACTTTCAGCCGATGCGACTTGTCTGTCGCTGAACAGTCGCTTTTTATGTATTCAGCACCTATGTATAATGTTGTAAAAATGCTCTAGAAGCTAAAGTCGCAGAAATGTCACACATATTTGGCCTGCAACTTTCTGTGCGACAAATTCAGACAGGAAAAATCAGTATAAATCCTTAGAAAATTATCCCCCAGTGTCTCCATCTGCTGGCGGTATTGAATAAGCATTGCTGCACTGATGGGGTATGCATTAGACGAAAAAAAAGAAGAAAAAGAAGAATAATACGCCCAGAAAAGAGGCGAAAAGGAGAAAAACGTAAAAAAACGTGAAAAAAAAGTAAGAGGAAGAGAAGGGAAAAAAAGGTGGAAATGGGTTTAAAAGTGATTTCGGCGGAGAAATATATATATATATATATATATATATATATATATATATATATATATACGCGCACACACACACTGTTACGCCGAGCGCTCCGGGTCCCCGCTCCTCCCCGGAGCGCTCGCTACACTCTTCTCACTGCAGCGCTCCGGTCAGTTCCACTGACCCGGGGCGCTGCGATACCGCCTCCAGCCGGGATGCGATTCGCGATGCGGGTAGCGCCCGCTCGCGATGCGCACCCCGGCTCCCGTACCTGACTCGCTCTCCGTCTGTCCTGTCCCGGCGCGCGCGGCCCCGCTCCCTAGGGCGCGCGCGCGCTGGGTCTTTGCGATTTAAAGGGCCACTGCGCCGCTGATTGGCGCAGTGGTTCCAATTAGTGTTATCACCTGTGCACTTCCCTATATCATCTCACTTCCCCTTCACTCCCTCGCCGGATCTTGTTGCCATCGTGCCAGTGAAAGCGTTTCCTAGTGTGTTCCTAGCCTGTGTTCCAGACCTCCTGCCGTTGCCCCTGACTACGATCCTTGCTGCCTGCCCCGACCTTCTGCTACGTCCGACCTTGCTTCTGTCTACTCCCTTGTACCGCGCCTATCTTCAGCAGCCAGAGAGGTAGAGCCGTTGCTAGTGGATACGACCTGGTCACTACCGCCGCAGCAAGACCATCCCGCTTTGCGGCGGGCTCTGGTGAAAACCAGTAGTGACTTAGAACCGATCCACTAGCACGGTCCACGCCAATCCCTCTCTGGCACAGAGGATCCACTACCTGCCAGCCGGCATCGTGACTGTAGATCCGGCCATGGATCCCGCTGAAGTTCCTCTGCCAGTTGTCGCTGACCTCACCACGGTGGTCGCCCAGCAGTCACAACAGATAGCGCAACAAGGCCAACAGCTGTCTCAACTGACTGTTATGCTACAACAGTTACTACCACAGCTCCAGCAATCATCTCCTCCGCCAGCTCCTGCACCTCCTCCGCAGCGAGTGGCCACTTCTGGACTACGACTATCCTTGCCGGATAAATTTGATGGGGACTCTAAGTTTTGCCGTGGCTTTCTTTCCCAATGTTCATTGCACTTGGAGATGATGTCGGACCAGTTCCCCACTGAAAGGTCTAAGGTGGCTTTCGTAGTCAGCCTTCTGTCTGGAAAAGCCCTGTCTTGGGCCACACCGCTCTGGGACCGCAATGACCCCGTCACTGCCTCTGTACACTCCTTCTTCTCGGAAATTCGAAGTGTCTTTGAGGAACCTGCCCGAGCCTCTTCTGCTGAGACTGCCCTGTTGAACCTGGTCCAGGGTAATTCTTCCGTTGGCGAGTATGCCGTACAATTCCGTACTCTTGCTTCAGAATTATCCTGGAATAATGAGGCACTCTGCGCGACCTTTAAAAAAGGCCTATCCAGCAACATTAAAGATGTTCTGGCCGCACGAGAAATCCCTGCTAATCTACATGAACTCATTCACCTAGCCACTCGCATTGACATGCGTTTTTCCGAAAGGCGTCAGGAGCT
>NW_026608731.1:0-55552 GCF_029499605.1 Hyla sarda
CTTCTTTTTCTTCTTTTTTTTCGTCTAATGCATACCCCATCAGTGCAGCAATGCTTATTCAATACCGCCAGCAGATGGAGACACTGGGGGATAATTTTCTAAGGATTTATACTGATTTTTCCTGTCTGAATTTGTCGCACAGAAAGTTGCAGGCCAAATATGTGTGACATTTCTGCGACTTTAGCTTCTAGAGCATTTTTACAACATTATACATAGGTGCTGAATACATAAAAAGCGACTGTTCAGCGACAGACAAGTCGCATCGGCTGAAAGTAGGCCAGAATGTCAGTCCATGTTGGAGCAGGTTTAGATACAGTCTAAAGTATAGATCTCAAAGTCTGTGCACAGAATTTAGCAAGGGCCTCGCACCTTCTGATGCATCAGGTAGGTGCACAATAGCATAGCCTAACCCTCTGTACTTTGGTCTATATTGATGCGGGACATAGACAGCCAGCTGATGACCAATCCATTAGTGCAATGGATGGCTGGAAGCATTTGTCTTTGCCTTTGCAATACCACAGAAGCAATGCATGGTCAATGTACAGCAATGACACACCTGTGTGAACAGCCAGGAGACCCCCCCCATGTTATGTTACATAGTTACATAGTTAGTACGGTCGAAAAAAGACATATGTCCATCAAGTTCAACCAGGGAATTAAGGGGTAGGGGTGTGGCGCGATATTGGGGAAGGGATGAGATTTTATATTTCTTCATAAGCATTAATCTTATTTTGTCAATTAGGAACATTCAGCACCCACCCGCTATCAAGGCAGCTGCCTATCATGTCATGCCCTACCTGCACAGGTGTGCTGGCTACTCAAATGATCCAATTAAGGAGGCCATTTAGTCAGCAGCAGCAGAAGTCCTGTGCCTGGACGCTCCAACAGCGGCCAGACACAAGCAGAAGCAGAAGCAGAAGCAGCAGCAGCACCACCTTTTGTTTTTTGGCTGCAGCAGCAGCAGCAAGGCCCACAGGGCTGGCTAGCTGGCTAGCCAGCAAGCAGGTAGCAATGAAAGTAGGAATCTTTCTTTTTAACCCTGTAAGGGGGTGGTGCACTGTACCCGAAGATACTGCCATATCGGGTCAATGCATAGGGCGACAGAAGCAAGCTTCGAAATCGGCCCCCGTTCTCAAAAATCCATTTAATATATGGTCCCCAGATAGGGGACGTATCAGATATTAAACTGATAAGAACAGATACTACACTTGATCTTAGCCAAAAGGCCGAGAAGCGATAACCGTGAAAGGGGCGGGCCCAACAAGGTCCCCTTCATGGGCACTATCACTGCTTGCTGTCAGGGAGGCTGCCAGACAATTTTCCATGCACACTCTGGGCTGGGGGGCAGTCAACCACCAGTACACACAGCAGAACCTAAACCCATACCATTATTGCTAAGCAGCAAGACAGGGGCCCATTGCACTCCCACGGGGCCTTTTTAAATGCAATCCATAACCCGGATTTGCCAGGAACCCTTCTTACTCCTCCTACTTGCATGTGACACTGGGCTTAGGATCTGCATAGGAAACACACACACAAGCACACACCTACCTTTGTTGCCTGCAGATGCCTCCTTGGCTGTCCCCAAACGGTATCAAACCAACACCCACGGGAAGCTGTAAGCATAGAGGACATGCCTGCACCCCATTGGACTTACCTGTGTGGGTTAAATCCGGGTTATTTGACAACCTATGGCGGTGATGGTTCTGCTCAGGCAGAGCAGTGCTGATGCTCCTCATAAAGCTGTCGCTGCTGTGAAGGTTCTAGGTGACATCACAAATCCCTATGGTTACATACACAACAAAGCTGGGTTGTTGTTGTTTACACTCTGCAAGGCCTGTGGAAGTGAGTGACATCATAGCACTGTAGTTCTGAGGGTTCTAGATGGATGCAACAATCTCCTGTTGCTTCTATGAAGGCCATAATAGACGACATCACCAAACAGCTCCATAGTCACATACACAGCAAAGGAGAGATGTTGTTTACACCTAGTGATGTCAGTGGTATTGAGTGACATCACAGCACAGTGCTAAGGCTCCTGGGCCTGGACACAGCAGCGGCTGCAATATCTCAACGGAGAATACGTTTATATATATGTGTGTGTGTGCGCGTATATATATATATATATATATATATATATATATATATATATATTTCTCCGCCGAAATCACTTTTAAACCCATTTCCACCTTTTTTTCCCTTCTCTTCCTCTTACTTTTTTTTCACGTTTTTTTACGTTTTTCTCCTTTTCGCCTCTTTTCTGGGCGTATTATTCTTCTTTTTCTTCTTTTTTTTCGTCTAATGCATACCCCATCAGTGCAGCAATGCTTATTCAATACCGCCAGCAGATGGAGACACTGGGGGATAATTTTCTAAGGATTTATACTGATTTTTCCTGTCTGAATTTGTCGCACAGAAAGTTGCAGGCCAAATATGTGTGACATTTCTGCGACTTTAGCTTCTAGAGCATTTTTACAACATTATACATAGGTGCTGAATACATAAAAAGCGACTGTTCAGCGACAGACAAGTCGCATCGGCTGAAAGTAGGCCAGAATGTCAGTCCATGTTGGAGCAGGTTTAGATACAGTCTAAAGTATAGATCTCAAAGTCTGTGCACAGAATTTAGCAAGGGCCTCGCACCTTCTGATGCATCAGGTAGGTGCACAATAGCATAGCCTAACCCTCTGTACTTTGGTCTATATTGATGCGGGACATAGACAGCCAGCTGATGACCAATCCATTAGTGCAATGGATGGCTGGAAGCATTTGTCTTTGCCTTTGCAATACCACAGAAGCAATGCATGGTCAATGTACAGCAATGACACACCTGTGTGAACAGCCAGGAGACCCCCCCCATGTTATGTTACATAGTTACATAGTTAGTACGGTCGAAAAAAGACATATGTCCATCAAGTTCAACCAGGGAATTAAGGGGTAGGGGTGTGGCGCGATATTGGGGAAGGGATGAGATTTTATATTTCTTCATAAGCATTAATCTTATTTTGTCAATTAGGAACATTCAGCACCCACCCGCTATCAAGGCAGCTGCCTATCATGTCATGCCCTACCTGCACAGGTGTGCTGGCTACTCAAATGATCCAATTAAGGAGGCCATTTAGTCAGCAGCAGCAGAAGTCCTGTGCCTGGACGCTCCAACAGCGGCCAGACACAAGCAGAAGCAGAAGCAGCAGAAGCAGCAGCAGCACCACCTTTTGTTTTTTGGCTGCAGCAGCAGCAGCAAGGCCCACAGGGCTGGCTAGCTGGCTAGCCAGCAAGCAGGTAGCAATGAAAGTAGGAATCTTTCTTTTTAACCCTGTAAGGGGGTGGTGCACTGTACCCGAAGATACTGCCATATCGGGTCAATGCATAGGGCGACGGAAGCAAGCTTCGAAATCGGCCCCCGTTCTCAAAAATCCATTTAATATATGGTCCCCAGATAGGGGACGTATCAGATATTAAACTGATAAGAACAGATACTACACTTGATCTTAGCCAAAAGGCCGAGAAGCGATAACCGTGAAAGGGGCGGGCCCAACAAGGTCCCCTTCATGGGCACTATCACTGCTTGCTGTCAGGGAGGCTGCCAGACAATTTTCCATGCACACTCTGGGCTGGGGGGCAGTCAACCACCAGTACACACAGCAGAACCTAAACCCATACCATTATTGCTAAGCAGCAAGACAGGGGCCCATTGCACTCCCACGGGGCCTTTTTAAATGCAATCCATAACCCGGATTTGCCAGGAACCCTTCTTACTCCTCCTACTTGCATGTGACACTGGGCTTAGGATCTGCATAGGAAACACACACACAAGCACACACCTACCTTTGTTGCCTGCAGATGCCTCCTTGGCTGTCCCCAAACGGTATCAAACCAACACCCACGGGAAGCTGTAAGCATAGAGGACATGCCTGCACCCCATTGGACTTACCTGTGTGGGTTAAATCCGGGTTATTTGACAACCTATGGCGGTGATGGTTCTGCTCAGGCAGAGCAGTGCTGATGCTCCTCATAAAGCTGTCGCTGCTGTGAAGGTTCTAGGTGACATCACAAATCCCTATGGTTACATACACAACAAAGCTGGGTTGTTGTTGTTTACACTCTGCAAGGCCTGTGGAAGTGAGTGACATCATAGCACTGTAGTTCTGAGGGTTCTAGATGGATGCAACAATCTCCTGTTGCTTCTATGAAGGCCATAATAGACGACATCACCAAACAGCTCCATAGTCACATACACAGCAAAGGAGAGATGTTGTTTACACCTAGTGATGTCAGTGGTATTGAGTGACATCACAGCACAGTGCTAAGGCTCCTGGGCCTGGACACAGCAGCGGCTGCAATATCTCAACGGAGAATACGTTTATATATATGTGTGTGTGTGCGCGTATATATATATATATATATATATATATATATATATATATATATATTTCTCCGCCGAAATCACTTTTAAACCCATTTCCACCTTTTTTTCCCTTCTCTTCCTCTTACTTTTTTTTCACGTTTTTTTACGTTTTTCTCCTTTTCGCCTCTTTTCTGGGCGTATTATTCTTCTTTTTCTTCTTTTTTTTCGTCTAATGCATACCCCATCAGTGCAGCAATGCTTATTCAATACCGCCAGCAGATGGAGACACTGGGGGATAATTTTCTAAGGATTTATACTGATTTTTCCTGTCTGAATTTGTCGCACAGAAAGTTGCAGGCCAAATATGTGTGACATTTCTGCGACTTTAGCTTCTAGAGCATTTTTACAACATTATACATAGGTGCTGAATACATAAAAAGCGACTGTTCAGCGACAGACAAGTCGCATCGGCTGAAAGTAGGCCAGAATGTCAGTCCATGTTGGAGCAGGTTTAGATACAGTCTAAAGTATAGATCTCAAAGTCTGTGCACAGAATTTAGCAAGGGCCTCGCACCTTCTGATGCATCAGGTAGGTGCACAATAGCATAGCCTAACCCTCTGTACTTTGGTCTATATTGATGCGGGACATAGACAGCCAGCTGATGACCAATCCATTAGTGCAATGGATGGCTGGAAGCATTTGTCTTTGCCTTTGCAATACCACAGAAGCAATGCATGGTCAATGTACAGCAATGACACACCTGTGTGAACAGCCAGGAGACCCCCCCCATGTTATGTTACATAGTTACATAGTTAGTACGGTCGAAAAAAGACATATGTCCATCAAGTTCAACCAGGGAATTAAGGGGTAGGGGTGTGGCGCGATATTGGGGAAGGGATGAGATTTTATATTTCTTCATAAGCATTAATCTTATTTTGTCAATTAGGAACATTCAGCACCCACCCGCTATCAAGGCAGCTGCCTATCATGTCATGCCCTACCTGCACAGGTGTGCTGGCTACTCAAATGATCCAATTAAGGAGGCCATTTAGTCAGCAGCAGCAGAAGTCCTGTGCCTGGACGCTCCAACAGCGGCCAGACACAAGCAGAAGCAGAAGCAGCAGAAGCAGCAGCAGCACCACCTTTTGTTTTTTGGCTGCAGCAGCAGCAGCAAGGCCCACAGGGCTGGCTAGCTGGCTAGCCAGCAAGCAGGTAGCAATGAAAGTAGGAATCTTTCTTTTTAACCCTGTAAGGGGGTGGTGCACTGTACCCGAAGATACTGCCATATCGGGTCAATGCATAGGGCGACGGAAGCAAGCTTCGAAATCGGCCCCCGTTCTCAAAAATCCATTTAATATATGGTCCCCAGATAGGGGACGTATCAGATATTAAACTGATAAGAACAGATACTACACTTGATCTTAGCCAAAAGGCCGAGAAGCGATAACCGTGAAAGGGGCGGGCCCAACAAGGTCCCCTTCATGGGCACTATCACTGCTTGCTGTCAGGGAGGCTGCCAGACAATTTTCCATGCACACTCTGGGCTGGGGGGCAGTCAACCACCAGTACACACAGCAGAACCTAAACCCATACCATTATTGCTAAGCAGCAAGACAGGGGCCCATTGCACTCCCACGGGGCCTTTTTAAATGCAATCCATAACCCGGATTTGCCAGGAACCCTTCTTACTCCTCCTACTTGCATGTGACACTGGGCTTAGGATCTGCATAGGAAACACACACACAAGCACACACCTACCTTTGTTGCCTGCAGATGCCTCCTTGGCTGTCCCCAAACGGTATCAAACCAACACCCACGGGAAGCTGTAAGCATAGAGGACATGCCTGCACCCCATTGGACTTACCTGTGTGGGTTAAATCCGGGTTATTTGACAACCTATGGCGGTGATGGTTCTGCTCAGGCAGAGCAGTGCTGATGCTCCTCATAAAGCTGTCGCTGCTGTGAAGGTTCTAGGTGACATCACAAATCCCTATGGTTACATACACAACAAAGCTGGGTTGTTGTTGTTTACACTCTGCAAGGCCTGTGGAAGTGAGTGACATCATAGCACTGTAGTTCTGAGGGTTCTAGATGGATGCAACAATCTCCTGTTGCTTCTATGAAGGCCATAATAGACGACATCACCAAACAGCTCCATAGTCACATACACAGCAAAGGAGAGATGTTGTTTACACCTAGTGATGTCAGTGGTATTGAGTGACATCACAGCACAGTGCTAAGGCTCCTGGGCCTGGACACAGCAGCGGCTGCAATATCTCAACGGAGAATACGTTTATATATATGTGTGTGTGTGCGCGTATATATATATATATATATATATATATATATATATATATATATTTCTCCGCCGAAATCACTTTTAAACCCATTTCCACCTTTTTTTCCCTTCTCTTCCTCTTACTTTTTTTTCACGTTTTTTTACGTTTTTCTCCTTTTCGCCTCTTTTCTGGGCGTATTATTCTTCTTTTTCTTCTTTTTTTTCGTCTAATGCATACCCCATCAGTGCAGCAATGCTTATTCAATACCGCCAGCAGATGGAGACACTGGGGGATAATTTTCTAAGGATTTATACTGATTTTTCCTGTCTGAATTTGTCGCACAGAAAGTTGCAGGCCAAATATGTGTGACATTTCTGCGACTTTAGCTTCTAGAGCATTTTTACAACATTATACATAGGTGCTGAATACATAAAAAGCGACTGTTCAGCGACAGACAAGTCGCATCGGCTGAAAGTAGGCCAGAATGTCAGTCCATGTTGGAGCAGGTTTAGATACAGTCTAAAGTATAGATCTCAAAGTCTGTGCACAGAATTTAGCAAGGGCCTCGCACCTTCTGATGCATCAGGTAGGTGCACAATAGCATAGCCTAACCCTCTGTACTTTGGTCTATATTGATGCGGGACATAGACAGCCAGCTGATGACCAATCCATTAGTGCAATGGATGGCTGGAAGCATTTGTCTTTGCCTTTGCAATACCACAGAAGCAATGCATGGTCAATGTACAGCAATGACACACCTGTGTGAACAGCCAGGAGACCCCCCCCATGTTATGTTACATAGTTACATAGTTAGTACGGTCGAAAAAAGACATATGTCCATCAAGTTCAACCAGGGAATTAAGGGGTAGGGGTGTGGCGCGATATTGGGGAAGGGATGAGATTTTATATTTCTTCATAAGCATTAATCTTATTTTGTCAATTAGGAACATTCAGCACCCACCCGCTATCAAGGCAGCTGCCTATCATGTCATGCCCTACCTGCACAGGTGTGCTGGCTACTCAAATGATCCAATTAAGGAGGCCATTTAGTCAGCAGCAGCAGAAGTCCTGTGCCTGGACGCTCCAACAGCGGCCAGACACAAGCAGAAGCAGAAGCAGCAGAAGCAGCAGCAGCACCACCTTTTGTTTTTTGGCTGCAGCAGCAGCAGCAAGGCCCACAGGGCTGGCTAGCTGGCTAGCCAGCAAGCAGGTAGCAATGAAAGTAGGAATCTTTCTTTTTAACCCTGTAAGGGGGTGGTGCACTGTACCCGAAGATACTGCCATATCGGGTCAATGCATAGGGCGACGGAAGCAAGCTTCGAAATCGGCCCCCGTTCTCAAAAATCCATTTAATATATGGTCCCCAGATAGGGGACGTATCAGATATTAAACTGATAAGAACAGATACTACACTTGATCTTAGCCAAAAGGCCGAGAAGCGATAACCGTGAAAGGGGCGGGCCCAACAAGGTCCCCTTCATGGGCACTATCACTGCTTGCTGTCAGGGAGGCTGCCAGACAATTTTCCATGCACACTCTGGGCTGGGGGGCAGTCAACCACCAGTACACACAGCAGAACCTAAACCCATACCATTATTGCTAAGCAGCAAGACAGGGGCCCATTGCACTCCCACGGGGCCTTTTTAAATGCAATCCATAACCCGGATTTGCCAGGAACCCTTCTTACTCCTCCTACTTGCATGTGACACTGGGCTTAGGATCTGCATAGGAAACACACACACAAGCACACACCTACCTTTGTTGCCTGCAGATGCCTCCTTGGCTGTCCCCAAACGGTATCAAACCAACACCCACGGGAAGCTGTAAGCATAGAGGA
The DNA here is from genome assembly GCF_029499605.1 of Hyla sarda. Lineage (NCBI taxonomy): Eukaryota > Metazoa > Chordata > Amphibia > Anura > Hylidae > Hyla > Hyla sarda. Next base: position 8,466 of record NW_026608731.1, read on the forward strand.
CATGCCTGCACCCCATTGGACTTACCTGTGTGGGTTAAATCCGGGTTATTTGACAACCTATGGCGGTGATGGTTCTGCTCAGGCAGAGCAGTGCTGATGCTCCTCATAAAGCTGTCGCTGCTGTGAAGGTTCTAGGTGACATCACAAATCCCTATGGTTACATACACAACAAAGCTGGGTTGTTGTTGTTTACACTCTGCAAGGCCTGTGGAAGTGAGTGACATCATAGCACTGTAGTTCTGAGGGTTCTAGATGGATGCAACAATCTCCTGTTGCTTCTATGAAGGCCATAATAGACGACATCACCAAACAGCTCCATAGTCACATACACAGCAAAGGAGAGATGTTGTTTACACCTAGTGATGTCAGTGGTATTGAGTGACATCACAGCACAGTGCTAAGGCTCCTGGGCCTGGACACAGCAGCGGCTGCAATATCTCAACGGAGAATACGTTTATATATATGTGTGTGTGTGCGCGTATATATATATATATATATATATATATATATATATATATATATATTTCTCTGCCGAAATCACTTTTAAACCCATTTCCACCTTTTTTTCCCTTCTCTTCCTCTTACTTTTTTTTCACGTTTTTTTACGTTTTTCTCCTTTTCGCCTCTTTTCTGGGCGTATTATTCTTCTTTTTCTTCTTTTTTTTCGTCTAATGCATACCCCATCAGTGCAGCAATGCTTATTCAATACCGCCAGCAGATGGAGACACTGGGGGATAATTTTCTAAGGATTTATACTGATTTTTCCTGTCTGAATTTGTCGCACAGAAAGTTGCAGGCCAAATATGTGTGACATTTCTGCGACTTTAGCTTCTAGAGCATTTTTACAACATTATACATAGGTGCTGAATACATAAAAAGCGACTGTTCAGCGACAGACAAGTCGCATCGGCTGAAAGTAGGCCAGAATGTCAGTCCATGTTGGAGCAGGTTTAGATACAGTCTAAAGTATAGATCTCAAAGTCTGTGCACAGAATTTAGCAAGGGCCTCGCACCTTCTGATGCATCAGGTAGGTGCACAATAGCATAGCCTAACCCTCTGTACTTTGGTCTATATTGATGCGGGACATAGACAGCCAGCTGATGACCAATCCATTAGTGCAATGGATGGCTGGAAGCATTTGTCTTTGCCTTTGCAATACCACAGAAGCAATGCATGGTCAATGTACAGCAATGACACACCTGTGTGAACAGCCAGGAGACCCCCCCCATGTTATGTTACATAGTTACATAGTTAGTACGGTCGAAAAAAGACATATGTCCATCAAGTTCAACCAGGGAATTAAGGGGTAGGGGTGTGGCGCGATATTGGGGAAGGGATGAGATTTTATATTTCTTCATAAGCATTAATCTTATTTTGTCAATTAGGAACATTCAGCACCCACCCGCTATCAAGGCAGCTGCCTATCATGTCATGCCCTACCTGCACAGGTGTGCTGGCTACTCAAATGATCCAATTAAGGAGGCCATTTAGTCAGCAGCAGCAGAAGTCCTGTGCCTGGACGCTCCAACAGCGGCCAGACACAAGCAGAAGCAGAAGCAGCAGAAGCAGCAGCAGCACCACCTTTTGTTTTTTGGCTGCAGCAGCAGCAGCAAGGCCCACAGGGCTGGCTAGCTGGCTAGCCAGCAAGCAGGTAGCAATGAAAGTAGGAATCTTTCTTTTTAACCCTGTAAGGGGGTGGTGCACTGTACCCGAAGATACTGCCATATCGGGTCAATGCATAGGGCGACGGAAGCAAGCTTCGAAATCGGCCCCCGTTCTCAAAAATCCATTTAATATATGGTCCCCAGATAGGGGACGTATCAGATATTAAACTGATAAGAACAGATACTACACTTGATCTTAGCCAAAAGGCCGAGAAGCGATAACCGTGAAAGGGGCGGGCCCAACAAGGTCCCCTTCATGGGCACTATCACTGCTTGCTGTCAGGGAGGCTGCCAGACAATTTTCCATGCACACTCTGGGCTGGGGGGCAGTCAACCACCAGTACACACAGCAGAACCTAAACCCATACCATTATTGCTAAGCAGCAAGACAGGGGCCCATTGCACTCCCACGGGGCCTTTTTAAATGCAATCCATAACCCGGATTTGCCAGGAACCCTTCTTACTCCTCCTACTTGCATGTGACACTGGGCTTAGGATCTGCATAGGAAACACACACACAAGCACACACCTACCTTTGTTGCCTGCAGATGCCTCCTTGGCTGTCCCCAAACGGTATCAAACCAACACCCACGGGAAGCTGTAAGCATAGAGGACATGCCTGCACCCCATTGGACTTACCTGTGTGGGTTAAATCCGGGTTATTTGACAACCTATGGCGGTGATGGTTCTGCTCAGGCAGAGCAGTGCTGATGCTCCTCATAAAGCTGTCGCTGCTGTGAAGGTTCTAGGTGACATCACAAATCCCTATGGTTACATACACAACAAAGCTGGGTTGTTGTTGTTTACACTCTGCAAGGCCTGTGGAAGTGAGTGACATCATAGCACTGTAGTTCTGAGGGTTCTAGATGGATGCAACAATCTCCTGTTGCTTCTATGAAGGCCATAATAGACGACATCACCAAACAGCTCCATAGTCACATACACAGCAAAGGAGAGATGTTGTTTACACCTAGTGATGTCAGTGGTATTGAGTGACATCACAGCACAGTGCTAAGGCTCCTGGGCCTGGACACAGCAGCGGCTGCAATATCTCAACGGAGAATACGTTTATATATATGTGTGTGTGTGCGCGTATATATATATATATATATATATATATATATATATATATATATATTTCTCCGCCGAAATCACTTTTAAACCCATTTCCACCTTTTTTTCCCTTCTCTTCCTCTTACTTTTTTTTCACGTTTTTTTACGTTTTTCTCCTTTTCGCCTCTTTTCTGGGCGTATTATTCTTCTTTTTCTTCTTTTTTTTCGTCTAATGCATACCCCATCAGTGCAGCAATGCTTATTCAATACCGCCAGCAGATGGAGACACTGGGGGATAATTTTCTAAGGATTTATACTGATTTTTCCTGTCTGAATTTGTCGCACAGAAAGTTGCAGGCCAAATATGTGTGACATTTCTGCGACTTTAGCTTCTAGAGCATTTTTACAACATTATACATAGGTGCTGAATACATAAAAAGCGACTGTTCAGCGACAGACAAGTCGCATCGGCTGAAAGTAGGCCAGAATGTCAGTCCATGTTGGAGCAGGTTTAGATACAGTCTAAAGTATAGATCTCAAAGTCTGTGCACAGAATTTAGCAAGGGCCTCGCACCTTCTGATGCATCAGGTAGGTGCACAATAGCATAGCCTAACCCTCTGTACTTTGGTCTATATTGATGCGGGACATAGACAGCCAGCTGATGACCAATCCATTAGTGCAATGGATGGCTGGAAGCATTTGTCTTTGCCTTTGCAATACCACAGAAGCAATGCATGGTCAATGTACAGCAATGACACACCTGTGTGAACAGCCAGGAGACCCCCCCCATGTTATGTTACATAGTTACATAGTTAGTACGGTCGAAAAAAGACATATGTCCATCAAGTTCAACCAGGGAATTAAGGGGTAGGGGTGTGGCGCGATATTGGGGAAGGGATGAGATTTTATATTTCTTCATAAGCATTAATCTTATTTTGTCAATTAGGAACATTCAGCACCCACCCGCTATCAAGGCAGCTGCCTATCATGTCATGCCCTACCTGCACAGGTGTGCTGGCTACTCAAATGATCCAATTAAGGAGGCCATTTAGTCAGCAGCAGCAGAAGTCCTGTGCCTGGACGCTCCAACAGCGGCCAGACACAAGCAGAAGCAGAAGCAGCAGAAGCACCACCTTTTGTTTTTTGGCTGCAGCAGCAGCAGCAAGGCCCACAGGGCTGGCTAGCTGGCTAGCCAGCAAGCAGGTAGCAATGAAAGTAGGAATCTTTCTTTTTAACCCTGTAAGGGGGTGGTGCACTGTACCCGAAGATACTGCCATATCGGGTCAATGCATAGGGCGACGGAAGCAAGCTTCGAAATCGGCCCCCGTTCTCAAAAATCCATTTAATATATGGTCCCCAGATAGGGGACGTATCAGATATTAAACTGATAAGAACAGATACTACACTTGATCTTAGCCAAAAGGCCGAGAAGCGATAACCGTGAAAGGGGCGGGCCCAACAAGGTCCCCTTCATGGGCACTATCACTGCTTGCTGTCAGGGAGGCTGCCAGACAATTTTCCATGCACACTCTGGGCTGGGGGGCAGTCAACCACCAGTACACACAGCAGAACCTAAACCCATACCATTATTGCTAAGCAGCAAGACAGGGGCCCATTGCACTCCCACGGGGCCTTTTTAAATGCAATCCATAACCCGGATTTGCCAGGAACCCTTCTTACTCCTCCTACTTGCATGTGACACTGGGCTTAGGATCTGCATAGGAAACACACACACAAGCACACACCTACCTTTGTTGCCTGCAGATGCCTCCTTGGCTGTCCCCAAACGGTATCAAACCAACACCCACGGGAAGCTGTAAGCATAGAGGACATGCCTGCACCCCATTGGACTTACCTGTGTGGGTTAAATCCGGGTTATTTGACAACCTATGGCGGTGATGGTTCTGCTCAGGCAGAGCAGTGCTGATGCTCCTCATAAAGCTGTCGCTGCTGTGAAGGTTCTAGGTGACATCACAAATCCCTATGGTTACATACACAACAAAGCTGGGTTGTTGTTGTTTACACTCTGCAAGGCCTGTGGAAGTGAGTGACATCATAGCACTGTAGTTCTGAGGGTTCTAGATGGATGCAACAATCTCCTGTTGCTTCTATGAAGGCCATAATAGACGACATCACCAAACAGCTCCATAGTCACATACACAGCAAAGGAGAGATGTTGTTTACACCTAGTGATGTCAGTGGTATTGAGTGACATCACAGCACAGTGCTAAGGCTCCTGGGCCTGGACACAGCAGCGGCTGCAATATCTCAACGGAGAATACGTTTATATATATGTGTGTGTGTGCGCGTATATATATATATATATATATATATATATATATATATATATATATTTCTCCGCCGAAATCACTTTTAAACCCATTTCCACCTTTTTTTCCCTTCTCTTCCTCTTACTTTTTTTTCACGTTTTTTTACGTTTTTCTCCTTTTCGCCTCTTTTCTGGGCGTATTATTCTTCTTTTTCTTCTTTTTTTTCGTCTAATGCATACCCCATCAGTGCAGCAATGCTTATTCAATACCGCCAGCAGATGGAGACACTGGGGGATAATTTTCTAAGGATTTATACTGATTTTTCCTGTCTGAATTTGTCGCACAGAAAGTTGCAGGCCAAATATGTGTGACATTTCTGCGACTTTAGCTTCTAGAGCATTTTTACAACATTATACATAGGTGCTGAATACATAAAAAGCGACTGTTCAGCGACAGACAAGTCGCATCGGCTGAAAGTAGGCCAGAATGTCAGTCCATGTTGGAGCAGGTTTAGATACAGTCTAAAGTATAGATCTCAAAGTCTGTGCACAGAATTTAGCAAGGGCCTCGCACCTTCTGATGCATCAGGTAGGTGCACAATAGCATAGCCTAACCCTCTGTACTTTGGTCTATATTGATGCGGGACATAGACAGCCAGCTGATGACCAATCCATTAGTGCAATGGATGGCTGGAAGCATTTGTCTTTGCCTTTGCAATACCACAGAAGCAATGCATGGTCAATGTACAGCAATGACACACCTGTGTGAACAGCCAGGAGACCCCCCCCATGTTATGTTACATAGTTACATAGTTAGTACGGTCGAAAAAAGACATATGTCCATCAAGTTCAACCAGGGAATTAAGGGGTAGGGGTGTGGCGCGATATTGGGGAAGGGATGAGATTTTATATTTCTTCATAAGCATTAATCTTATTTTGTCAATTAGGAACATTCAGCACCCACCCGCTATCAAGGCAGCTGCCTATCATGTCATGCCCTACCTGCACAGGTGTGCTGGCTACTCAAATGATCCAATTAAGGAGGCCATTTAGTCAGCAGCAGCAGAAGTCCTGTGCCTGGACGCTCCAACAGCGGCCAGACACAAGCAGAAGCAGAAGCAGCAGAAGCAGCAGCAGCACCACCTTTTGTTTTTTGGCTGCAGCAGCAGCAGCAAGGCCCACAGGGCTGGCTAGCTGGCTAGCCAGCAAGCAGGTAGCAATGAAAGTAGGAATCTTTCTTTTTAACCCTGTAAGGGGGTGGTGCACTGTACCCGAAGATACTGCCATATCGGGTCAATGCATAGGGCGACGGAAGCAAGCTTCGAAATCGGCCCCCGTTCTCAAAAATCCATTTAATATATGGTCCCCAGATAGGGGACGTATCAGATATTAAACTGATAAGAACAGATACTACACTTGATCTTAGCCAAAAGGCCGAGAAGCGATAACCGTGAAAGGGGCGGGCCCAACAAGGTCCCCTTCATGGGCACTATCACTGCTTGCTGTCAGGGAGGCTGCCAGACAATTTTCCATGCACACTCTGGGCTGGGGGGCAGTCAACCACCAGTACACACAGCAGAACCTAAACCCATACCATTATTGCTAAGCAGCAAGACAGGGGCCCATTGCACTCCCACGGGGCCTTTTTAAATGCAATCCATAACCCGGATTTGCCAGGAACCCTTCTTACTCCTCCTACTTGCATGTGACACTGGGCTTAGGATCTGCATAGGAAACACACACACAAGCACACACCTACCTTTGTTGCCTGCAGATGCCTCCTTGGCTGTCCCCAAACGGTATCAAACCAACACCCACGGGAAGCTGTAAGCATAGAGGACATGCCTGCACCCCATTGGACTTACCTGTGTGGGTTAAATCCGGGTTATTTGACAACCTATGGCGGTGATGGTTCTGCTCAGGCAGAGCAGTGCTGATGCTCCTCATAAAGCTGTCGCTGCTGTGAAGGTTCTAGGTGACATCACAAATCCCTATGGTTACATACACAACAAAGCTGGGTTGTTGTTGTTTACACTCTGCAAGGCCTGTGGAAGTGAGTGACATCATAGCACTGTAGTTCTGAGGGTTCTAGATGGATGCAACAATCTCCTGTTGCTTCTATGAAGGCCATAATAGACGACATCACCAAACAGCTCCATAGTCACATACACAGCAAAGGAGAGATGTTGTTTACACCTAGTGATGTCAGTGGTATTGAGTGACATCACAGCACAGTGCTAAGGCTCCTGGGCCTGGACACAGCAGCGGCTGCAATATCTCAACGGAGAATACGTTTATATATATGTGTGTGTGTGCGCGTATATATATATATATATATATATATATATATATATATATATATATATTTCTCCGCCGAAATCACTTTTAAACCCATTTCCACCTTTTTTTCCCTTCTCTTCCTCTTACTTTTTTTTCACGTTTTTTTACGTTTTTCTCCTTTTCGCCTCTTTTCTGGGCGTATTATTCTTCTTTTTCTTCTTTTTTTTCGTCTAATGCATACCCCATCAGTGCAGCAATGCTTATTCAATACCGCCAGCAGATGGAGACACTGGGGGATAATTTTCTAAGGATTTATACTGATTTTTCCTGTCTGAATTTGTCGCACAGAAAGTTGCAGGCCAAATATGTGTGACATTTCTGCGACTTTAGCTTCTAGAGCATTTTTACAACATTATACATAGGTGCTGAATACATAAAAAGCGACTGTTCAGCGACAGACAAGTCGCATCGGCTGAAAGTAGGCCAGAATGTCAGTCCATGTTGGAGCAGGTTTAGATACAGTCTAAAGTATAGATCTCAAAGTCTGTGCACAGAATTTAGCAAGGGCCTCGCACCTTCTGATGCATCAGGTAGGTGCACAATAGCATAGCCTAACCCTCTGTTCTTTGGTCTATATTGATGCGGGACATAGACAGCCAGCTGATGACCAATCCATTAGTGCAATGGATGGCTGGAAGCATTTGTCTTTGCCTTTGCAATACCACAGAAGCAATGCATGGTCAATGTACAGCAATGACACACCTGTGTGAACAGCCAGGAGACCCCCCCCATGTTATGTTACATAGTTACATAGTTAGTACGGTCGAAAAAAGACATATGTCCATCAAGTTCAACCAGGGAATTAAGGGGTAGGGGTGTGGCGCGATATTGGGGAAGGGATGAGATTTTATATTTCTTCATAAGCATTAATCTTATTTTGTCAATTAGGAACATTCAGCACCCACCCGCTATCAAGGCAGCTGCCTATCATGTCATGCCCTACCTGCACAGGTGTGCTGGCTACTCAAATGATCCAATTAAGGAGGCCATTTAGTCAGCAGCAGCAGAAGTCCTGTGCCTGGACGCTCCAACAGCGGCCAGACACAAGCAGAAGCAGAAGCAGCAGAAGCAGCAGCAGCACCACCTTTTGTTTTTTGGCTGCAGCAGCAGCAGCAAGGCCCACAGGGCTGGCTAGCTGGCTAGCCAGCAAGCAGGTAGCAATGAAAGTAGGAATCTTTCTTTTTAACCCTGTAAGGGGGTGGTGCACTGTACCCGAAGATACTGCCATATCGGGTCAATGCATAGGGCGACGGAAGCAAGCTTCGAAATCGGCCCCCGTTCTCAAAAATCCATTTAATATATGGTCCCCAGATAGGGGACGTATCAGATATTAAACTGATAAGAACAGATACTACACTTGATCTTAGCCAAAAGGCCGAGAAGCGATAACCGTGAAAGGGGCGGGCCCAACAAGGTCCCCTTCATGGGCACTATCACTGCTTGCTGTCAGGGAGGCTGCCAGACAATTTTCCATGCACACTCTGGGCTGGGGGGCAGTCAACCACCAGTACACACAGCAGAACCTAAACCCATACCATTATTGCTAAGCAGCAAGACAGGGGCCCATTGCACTCCCACGGGGCCTTTTTAAATGCAATCCATAACCCGGATTTGCCAGGAACCCTTCTTACTCCTCCTACTTGCATGTGACACTGGGCTTAGGATCTGCATAGGAAACACACACACAAGCACACACCTACCTTTGTTGCCTGCAGATGCCTCCTTGGCTGTCCCCAAACGGTATCAAACCAACACCCACGGGAAGCTGTAAGCATAGAGGACATGCCTGCACCCCATTGGACTTACCTGTGTGGGTTAAATCCGGGTTATTTGACAACCTATGGCGGTGATGGTTCTGCTCAGGCAGAGCAGTGCTGATGCTCCTCATAAAGCTGTCGCTGCTGTGAAGGTTCTAGGTGACATCACAAATCCCTATGGTTACATACACAACAAAGCTGGGTTGTTGTTGTTTACACTCTGCAAGGCCTGTGGAAGTGAGTGACATCATAGCACTGTAGTTCTGAGGGTTCTAGATGGATGCAACAATCTCCTGTTGCTTCTATGAAGGCCATAATAGACGACATCACCAAACAGCTCCATAGTCACATACACAGCAAAGGAGAGATGTTGTTTACACCTAGTGATGTCAGTGGTATTGAGTGACATCACAGCACAGTGCTAAGGCTCCTGGGCCTGGACACAGCAGCGGCTGCAATATCTCAACGGAGAATACGTTTATATATATGTGTGTGTGTGCGCGTATATATATATATATATATATATATATATATATATATATATATTTCTCCGCCGAAATCACTTTTAAACCCATTTCCACCTTTTTTTCCCTTCTCTTCCTCTTACTTTTTTTTCACGTTTTTTTACGTTTTTCTCCTTTTCGCCTCTTTTCTGGGCGTATTATTCTTCTTTTTCTTCTTTTTTTTCGTCTAATGCATACCCCATCAGTGCAGCAATGCTTATTCAATACCGCCAGCAGATGGAGACACTGGGGGATAATTTTCTAAGGATTTATACTGATTTTTCCTGTCTGAATTTGTCGCACAGAAAGTTGCAGGCCAAATATGTGTGACATTTCTGCGACTTTAGCTTCTAGAGCATTTTTACAACATTATACATAGGTGCTGAATACATAAAAAGCGACTGTTCAGCGACAGACAAGTCGCATCGGCTGAAAGTAGGCCAGAATGTCAGTCCATGTTGGAGCAGGTTTAGATACAGTCTAAAGTATAGATCTCAAAGTCTGTGCACAGAATTTAGCAAGGGCCTCGCACCTTCTGATGCATCAGGTAGGTGCACAATAGCATAGCCTAACCCTCTGTACTTTGGTCTATATTGATGCGGGACATAGACAGCCAGCTGATGACCAATCCATTAGTGCAATGGATGGCTGGAAGCATTTGTCTTTGCCTTTGCAATACCACAGAAGCAATGCATGGTCAATGTACAGCAATGACACACCTGTGTGAACAGCCAGGAGACCCCCCCCATGTTATGTTACATAGTTACATAGTTAGTACGGTCGAAAAAAGACATATGTCCATCAAGTTCAACCAGGGAATTAAGGGGTAGGGGTGTGGCGCGATATTGGGGAAGGGATGAGATTTTATATTTCTTCATAAGCATTAATCTTATTTTGTCAATTAGGAACATTCAGCACCCACCCGCTATCAAGGCAGCTGCCTATCATGTCATGCCCTACCTGCACAGGTGTGCTGGCTACTCAAATGATCCAATTAAGGAGGCCATTTAGTCAGCAGCAGCAGAAGTCCTGTGCCTGGACGCTCCAACAGCGGCCAGACACAAGCAGAAGCAGAAGCAGCAGAAGCAGCAGCAGCACCACCTTTTGTTTTTTGGCTGCAGCAGCAGCAGCAAGGCCCACAGGGCTGGCTAGCTGGCTAGCCAGCAAGCAGGTAGCAATGAAAGTAGGAATCTTTCTTTTTAACCCTGTAAGGGGGTGGTGCACTGTACCCGAAGATACTGCCATATCGGGTCAATGCATAGGGCGACGGAAGCAAGCTTCGAAATCGGCCCCCGTTCTCAAAAATCCATTTAATATATGGTCCCCAGATAGGGGACGTATCAGATATTAAACTGATAAGAACAGATACTACACTTGATCTTAGCCAAAAGGCCGAGAAGCGATAACCGTGAAAGGGGCGGGCCCAACAAGGTCCCCTTCATGGGCACTATCACTGCTTGCTGTCAGGGAGGCTGCCAGACAATTTTCCATGCACACTCTGGGCTGGGGGGCAGTCAACCACCAGTACACACAGCAGAACCTAAACCCATACCATTATTGCTAAGCAGCAAGACAGGGGCCCATTGCACTCCCACGGGGCCTTTTTAAATGCAATCCATAACCCGGATTTGCCAGGAACCCTTCTTACTCCTCCTACTTGCATGTGACACTGGGCTTAGGATCTGCATAGGAAACACACACACAAGCACACACCTACCTTTGTTGCCTGCAGATGCCTCCTTGGCTGTCCCCAAACGGTATCAAACCAACACCCACGGGAAGCTGTAAGCATAGAGGACATGCCTGCACCCCATTGGACTTACCTGTGTGGGTTAAATCCGGGTTATTTGACAACCTATGGCGGTGATGGTTCTGCTCAGGCAGAGCAGTGCTGATGCTCCTCATAAAGCTGTCGCTGCTGTGAAGGTTCTAGGTGACATCACAAATCCCTATGGTTACATACACAACAAAGCTGGGTTGTTGTTGTTTACACTCTGCAAGGCCTGTGGAAGTGAGTGACATCATAGCACTGTAGTTCTGAGGGTTCTAGATGGATGCAACAATCTCCTGTTGCTTCTATGAAGGCCATAATAGACGACATCACCAAACAGCTCCATAGTCACATACACAGCAAAGGAGAGATGTTGTTTACACCTAGTGATGTCAGTGGTATTGAGTGACATCACAGCACAGTGCTAAGGCTCCTGGGCCTGGACACAGCAGCGGCTGCAATATCTCAACGGAGAATACGTTTATATATATGTGTGTGTGTGCGCATATATATATATATATATATATATATATATATATATATATTTCTCCGCCGAAATCACTTTTAAACCCATTTCCACCTTTTTTTCCCTTCTCTTCCTCTTACTTTTTTTTCACGTTTTTTTACGTTTTTCTCCTTTTCGCCTCTTTTCTGGGCGTATTATTCTTCTTTTTCTTCTTTTTTTTCGTCTAATGCATACCCCATCAGTGCAGCAATGCTTATTCAATACCGCCAGCAGATGGAGACACTGGGGGATAATTTTCTAAGGATTTATACTGATTTTTCCTGTCTGAATTTGTCGCACAGAAAGTTGCAGGCCAAATATGTGTGACATTTCTGCGACTTTAGCTTCTAGAGCATTTTTACAACATTATACATAGGTGCTGAATACATAAAAAGCGACTGTTCAGCGACAGACAAGTCGCATCGGCTGAAAGTAGGCCAGAATGTCAGTCCATGTTGGAGCAGGTTTAGATACAGTCTAAAGTATAGATCTCAAAGTCTGTGCACAGAATTTAGCAAGGGCCTCGCACCTTCTGATGCATCAGGTAGGTGCACAATAGCATAGCCTAACCCTCTGTACTTTGGTCTATATTGATGCGGGACATAGACAGCCAGCTGATGACCAATCCATTAGTGCAATGGATGGCTGGAAGCATTTGTCTTTGCCTTTGCAATACCACAGAAGCAATGCATGGTCAATGTACAGCAATGACACACCTGTGTGAACAGCCAGGAGACCCCCCCCATGTTATGTTACATAGTTACATAGTTAGTACGGTCGAAAAAAGACATATGTCCATCAAGTTCAACCAGGGAATTAAGGGGTAGGGGTGTGGCGCGATATTGGGGAAGGGATGAGATTTTATATTTCTTCATAAGCATTAATCTTATTTTGTCAATTAGGAACATTCAGCACCCACCCGCTATCAAGGCAGCTGCCTATCATGTCATGCCCTACCTGCACAGGTGTGCTGGCTACTCAAATGATCCAATTAAGGAGGCCATTTAGTCAGCAGCAGCAGAAGTCCTGTGCCTGGACGCTCCAACAGCGGCCAGACACAAGCAGAAGCAGAAGCAGCAGAAGCACCACCTTTTGTTTTTTGGCTGCAGCAGCAGCAGCAAGGCCCACAGGGCTGGCTAGCTGGCTAGCCAGCAAGCAGGTAGCAATGAAAGTAGGAATCTTTCTTTTTAACCCTGTAAGGGGGTGGTGCACTGTACCCGAAGATACTGCCATATCGGGTCAATGCATAGGGCGACGGAAGCAAGCTTCGAAATCGGCCCCCGTTCTCAAAAATCCATTTAATATATGGTCCCCAGATAGGGGACGTATCAGATATTAAACTGATAAGAACAGATACTACACTTGATCTTAGCCAAAAGGCCGAGAAGCGATAACCGTGAAAGGGGCGGGCCCAACAAGGTCCCCTTCATGGGCACTATCACTGCTTGCTGTCAGGGAGGCTGCCAGACAATTTTCCATGCACACTCTGGACTGGGGGGCAGTCAACCACCAGTACACACAGCAGAACCTAAACCCATACCATTATTGCTAAGCAGCAAGACAGGGGCCCATTGCACTCCCACGGGGCCTTTTTAAATGCAATCCATAACCCGGATTTGCCAGGAACCCTTCTTACTCCTCCTACTTGCATGTGACACTGGGCTTAGGATCTGCATAGGAAACACACACACAAGCACACACCTACCTTTGTTGCCTGCAGATGCCTCCTTGGCTGTCCCCAAACGGTATCAAACCAACACCCACGGGAAGCTGTAAGCATAGAGGACATGCCTGCACCCCATTGGACTTACCTGTGTGGGTTAAATCCGGGTTATTTGACAACCTATGGCGGTGATGGTTCTGCTCAGGCAGAGCAGTGCTGATGCTCCTCATAAAGCTGTCGCTGCTGTGAAGGTTCTAGGTGACATCACAAATCCCTATGGTTACATACACAACAAAGCTGGGTTGTTGTTGTTTACACTCTGCAAGGCCTGTGGAAGTGAGTGACATCATAGCACTGTAGTTCTGAGGGTTCTAGATGGATGCAACAATCTCCTGTTGCTTCTATGAAGGCCATAATAGACGACATCACCAAACAGCTCCATAGTCACATACACAGCAAAGGAGAGATGTTGTTTACACCTAGTGATGTCAGTGGTATTGAGTGACATCACAGCACAGTGCTAAGGCTCCTGGGCCTGGACACAGCAGCGGCTGCAATATCTCAACGGAGAATACGTTTATATATATGTGTGTGTGTGCGCGTATATATATATATATATATATATATATATATATATATATATATTTCTCCGCCGAAATCACTTTTAAACCCATTTCCACCTTTTTTTCCCTTCTCTTCCTCTTACTTTTTTTTCACGTTTTTTTACGTTTTTCTCCTTTTCGCCTCTTTTCTGGGCGTATTATTCTTCTTTTTCTTCTTTTTTTTCGTCTAATGCATACCCCATCAGTGCAGCAATGCTTATTCAATACCGCCAGCAGATGGAGACACTGGGGGATAATTTTCTAAGGATTTATACTGATTTTTCCTGTCTGAATTTGTCGCACAGAAAGTTGCAGGCCAAATATGTGTGACATTTCTGCGACTTTAGCTTCTAGAGCATTTTTACAACATTATACATAGGTGCTGAATACATAAAAAGCGACTGTTCAGCGACAGACAAGTCGCATCGGCTGAAAGTAGGCCAGAATGTCAGTCCATGTTGGAGCAGGTTTAGATACAGTCTAAAGTATAGATCTCAAAGTCTGTGCACAGAATTTAGCAAGGGCCTCGCACCTTCTGATGCATCAGGTAGGTGCACAATAGCATAGCCTAACCCTCTGTACTTTGGTCTATATTGATGCGGGACATAGACAGCCAGCTGATGACCAATCCATTAGTGCAATGGATGGCTGGAAGCATTTGTCTTTGCCTTTGCAATACCACAGAAGCAATGCATGGTCAATGTACAGCAATGACACACCTGTGTGAACAGCCAGGAGACCCCCCCCATGTTATGTTACATAGTTACATAGTTAGTACGGTCGAAAAAAGACATATGTCCATCAAGTTCAACCAGGGAATTAAGGGGTAGGGGTGTGGCGCGATATTGGGGAAGGGATGAGATTTTATATTTCTTCATAAGCATTAATCTTATTTTGTCAATTAGGAACATTCAGCACCCACCCGCTATCAAGGCAGCTGCCTATCATGTCATGCCCTACCTGCACTGGTGTGCTGGCTACTCAAATGATCCAATTAAGGAGGCCATTTAGTCAGCAGCAGCAGAAGTCCTGTGCCTGGACGCTCCAACAGCGGCCAGACACAAGCAGAAGCAGAAGCAGCAGAAGCACCACCTTTTGTTTTTTGGCTGCAGCAGCAGCAGCAAGGCCCACAGGGCTGGCTAGCTGGCTAGCCAGCAAGCAGGTAGCAATGAAAGTAGGAATCTTTCTTTTTAACCCTGTAAGGGGGTGGTGCACTGTACCCGAAGATACTGCCATATCGGGTCAATGCATAGGGCGACGGAAGCAAGCTTCGAAATCGGCCCCCGTTCTCAAAAATCCATTTAATATATGGTCCCCAGATAGGGGACGTATCAGATATTAAACTGATAAGAACAGATACTACACTTGATCTTAGCCAAAAGGCCGAGAAGCGATAACCGTGAAAGGGGCGGGCCCAACAAGGTCCCCTTCATGGGCACTATCACTGCTTGCTGTCAGGGAGGCTGCCAGACAATTTTCCATGCACACTCTGGGCTGGGGGGCAGTCAACCACCAGTACACACAGCAGAACCTAAACCCATACCATTATTGCTAAGCAGCAAGACAGGGGCCCATTGCACTCCCACGGGGCCTTTTTAAATGCAATCCATAACCCGGATTTGCCAGGAACCCTTCTTACTCCTCCTACTTGCATGTGACACTGGGCTTAGGATCTGCATAGGAAACACACACACAAGCACACACCTACCTTTGTTGCCTGCAGATGCCTCCTTGGCTGTCCCCAAACGGTATCAAACCAACACCCACGGGAAGCTGTAAGCATAGAGGACATGCCTGCACCCCATTGGACTTACCTGTGTGGGTTAAATCCGGGTTATTTGACAACCTATGGCGGTGATGGTTCTGCTCAGGCAGAGCAGTGCTGATGCTCCTCATAAAGCTGTCGCTGCTGTGAAGGTTCTAGGTGACATCACAAATCCCTATGGTTACATACACAACAAAGCTGGGTTGTTGTTGTTTACACTCTGCAAGGCCTGTGGAAGTGAGTGACATCATAGCACTGTAGTTCTGAGGGTTCTAGATGGATGCAACAATCTCCTGTTGCTTCTATGAAGGCCATAATAGACGACATCACCAAACAGCTCCATAGTCACATACACAGCAAAGGAGAGATGTTGTTTACACCTAGTGATGTCAGTGGTATTGAGTGACATCACAGCACAGTGCTAAGGCTCCTGGGCCTGGACACAGCAGCGGCTGCAATATCTCAACGGAGAATACGTTTATATATATGTGTGTGTGTGCGCGTATATATATATATATATATATATATATATATATATATATATATATATTTCTCCGCCGAAATCACTTTTAAACCCATTTCCACCTTTTTTTCCCTTCTCTTCCTCTTACTTTTTTTTCACGTTTTTTTACGTTTTTCTCCTTTTCGCCTCTTTTCTGGGCGTATTATTCTTCTTTTTCTTCTTTTTTTTCGTCTAATGCATACCCCATCAGTGCAGCAATGCTTATTCAATACCGCCAGCAGATGGAGACACTGGGGGATAATTTTCTAAGGATTTATACTGATTTTTCCTGTCTGAATTTGTCGCACAGAAAGTTGCAGGCCAAATATGTGTGACATTTCTGCGACTTTAGCTTCTAGAGCATTTTTACAACATTATACATAGGTGCTGAATACATAAAAAGCGACTGTTCAGCGACAGACAAGTCGCATCGGCTGAAAGTAGGCCAGAATGTCAGTCCATGTTGGAGCAGGTTTAGATACAGTCTAAAGTATAGATCTCAAAGTCTGTGCACAGAATTTAGCAAGGGCCTCGCACCTTCTGATGCATCAGGTAGGTGCACAATAGCATAGCCTAACCCTCTGTACTTTGGTCTATATTGATGCGGGACATAGACAGCCAGCTGATGACCAATCCATTAGTGCAATGGATGGCTGGAAGCATTTGTCTTTGCCTTTGCAATACCACAGAAGCAATGCATGGTCAATGTACAGCAATGACACACCTGTGTGAACAGCCAGGAGACCCCCCCCATGTTATGTTACATAGTTACATAGTTAGTACGGTCGAAAAAAGACATATGTCCATCAAGTTCAACCAGGGAATTAAGGGGTAGGGGTGTGGCGCGATATTGGGGAAGGGATGAGATTTTATATTTCTTCATAAGCATTAATCTTATTTTGTCAATTAGGAACATTCAGCACCCACCCGCTATCAAGGCAGCTGCCTATCATGTCATGCCCTACCTGCACAGGTGTGCTGGCTACTCAAATGATCCAATTAAGGAGGCCATTTAGTCAGCAGCAGCAGAAGTCCTGTGCCTGGACGCTCCAACAGCGGCCAGACACAAGCAGAAGCAGAAGCAGCAGAAGCAGCAGCAGCACCACCTTTTGTTTTTTGGCTGCAGCAGCAGCAGCAAGGCCCACAGGGCTGGCTAGCTGGCTAGCCAGCAAGCAGGTAGCAATGAAAGTAGGAATCTTTCTTTTTAACCCTGTAAGGGGGTGGTGCACTGTACCCGAAGATACTGCCATATCGGGTCAATGCATAGGGCGACGGAAGCAAGCTTCGAAATCGGCCCCCGTTCTCAAAAATCCATTTAATATATGGTCCCCAGATAGGGGACGTATCAGATATTAAACTGATAAGAACAGATACTACACTTGATCTTAGCCAAAAGGCCGAGAAGCGATAACCGTGAAAGGGGCGGGCCCAACAAGGTCCCCTTCATGGGCACTATCACTGCTTGCTGTCAGGGAGGCTGCCAGACAATTTTCCATGCACACTCTGGGCTGGGGGGCAGTCAACCACCAGTACACACAGCAGAACCTAAACCCATACCATTATTGCTAAGCAGCAAGACAGGGGCCCATTGCACTCCCACGGGGCCTTTTTAAATGCAATCCATAACCCGGATTTGCCAGGAACCCTTCTTACTCCTCCTACTTGCATGTGACACTGGGCTTAGGATCTGCATAGGAAACACACACACAAGCACACACCTACCTTTGTTGCCTGCAGATGCCTCCTTGGCTGTCCCCAAACGGTATCAAACCAACACCCACGGGAAGCTGTAAGCATAGAGGACATGCCTGCACCCCATTGGACTTACCTGTGTGGGTTAAATCCGGGTTATTTGACAACCTATGGCGGTGATGGTTCTGCTCAGGCAGAGCAGTGCTGATGCTCCTCATAAAGCTGTCGCTGCTGTGAAGGTTCTAGGTGACATCACAAATCCCTATGGTTACATACACAACAAAGCTGGGTTGTTGTTGTTTACACTCTGCAAGGCCTGTGGAAGTGAGTGACATCATAGCACTGTAGTTCTGAGGGTTCTAGATGGATGCAACAATCTCCTGTTGCTTCTATGAAGGCCATAATAGACGACATCACCAAACAGCTCCATAGTCACATACACAGCAAAGGAGAGATGTTGTTTACACCTAGTGATGTCAGTGGTATTGAGTGACATCACAGCACAGTGCTAAGGCTCCTGGGCCTGGACACAGCAGCGGCTGCAATATCTCAACGGAGAATACGTTTATATATATGTGTGTGTGTGCGCGTATATATATATATATATATATATATATATATATATATATATATTTCTCCGCCGAAATCACTTTTAAACCCATTTCCACCTTTTTTTCCCTTCTCTTCCTCTTACTTTTTTTTCACGTTTTTTTACGTTTTTCTCCTTTTCGCCTCTTTTCTGGGCGTATTATTCTTCTTTTTCTTCTTTTTTTTCGTCTAATGCATACCCCATCAGTGCAGCAATGCTTATTCAATACCGCCAGCAGATGGAGACACTGGGGGATAATTTTCTAAGGATTTATACTGATTTTTCCTGTCTGAATTTGTCGCACAGAAAGTTGCAGGCCAAATATGTGTGACATTTCTGCGACTTTAGCTTCTAGAGCATTTTTACAACATTATACATAGGTGCTGAATACATAAAAAGCGACTGTTCAGCGACAGACAAGTCGCATCGGCTGAAAGTAGGCCAGAATGTCAGTCCATGTTGGAGCAGGTTTAGATACAGTCTAAAGTATAGATCTCAAAGTCTGTGCACAGAATTTAGCAAGGGCCTCGCACCTTCTGATGCATCAGGTAGGTGCACAATAGCATAGCCTAACCCTCTGTTCTTTGGTCTATATTGATGCGGGACATAGACAGCCAGCTGATGACCAATCCATTAGTGCAATGGATGGCTGGAAGCATTTGTCTTTGCCTTTGCAATACCACAGAAGCAATGCATGGTCAATGTACAGCAATGACACACCTGTGTGAACAGCCAGGAGACCCCCCCCATGTTATGTTACATAGTTACATAGTTAGTACGGTCGAAAAAAGACATATGTCCATCAAGTTCAACCAGGGAATTAAGGGGTAGGGGTGTGGCGCGATATTGGGGAAGGGATGAGATTTTATATTTCTTCATAAGCATTAATCTTATTTTGTCAATTAGGAACATTCAGCACCCACCCGCTATCAAGGCAGCTGCCTATCATGTCATGCCCTACCTGCACAGGTGTGCTGGCTACTCAAATGATCCAATTAAGGAGGCCATTTAGTCAGCAGCAGCAGAAGTCCTGTGCCTGGACGCTCCAACAGCGGCCAGACACAAGCAGAAGCAGAAGCAGCAGAAGCAGCAGCAGCACCACCTTTTGTTTTTTGGCTGCAGCAGCAGCAGCAAGGCCCACAGGGCTGGCTAGCTGGCTAGCCAGCAAGCAGGTAGCAATGAAAGTAGGAATCTTTCTTTTTAACCCTGTAAGGGGGTGGTGCACTGTACCCGAAGATACTGCCATATCGGGTCAATGCATAGGGCGACGGAAGCAAGCTTCGAAATCGGCCCCCGTTCTCAAAAATCCATTTAATATATGGTCCCCAGATAGGGGACGTATCAGATATTAAACTGATAAGAACAGATACTACACTTGATCTTAGCCAAAAGGCCGAGAAGCGATAACCGTGAAAGGGGCGGGCCCAACAAGGTCCCCTTCATGGGCACTATCACTGCTTGCTGTCAGGGAGGCTGCCAGACAATTTTCCATGCACACTCTGGGCTGGGGGGCAGTCAACCACCAGTACACACAGCAGAACCTAAACCCATACCATTATTGCTAAGCAGCAAGACAGGGGCCCATTGCACTCCCACGGGGCCTTTTTAAATGCAATCCATAACCCGGATTTGCCAGGAACCCTTCTTACTCCTCCTACTTGCATGTGACACTGGGCTTAGGATCTGCATAGGAAACACACACACAAGCACACACCTACCTTTGTTGCCTGCAGATGCCTCCTTGGCTGTCCCCAAACGGTATCAAACCAACACCCACGGGAAGCTGTAAGCATAGAGGACATGCCTGCACCCCATTGGACTTACCTGTGTGGGTTAAATCCGGGTTATTTGACAACCTATGGCGGTGATGGTTCTGCTCAGGCAGAGCAGTGCTGATGCTCCTCATAAAGCTGTCGCTGCTGTGAAGGTTCTAGGTGACATCACAAATCCCTATGGTTACATACACAACAAAGCTGGGTTGTTGTTGTTTACACTCTGCAAGGCCTGTGGAAGTGAGTGACATCATAGCACTGTAGTTCTGAGGGTTCTAGATGGATGCAACAATCTCCTGTTGCTTCTATGAAGGCCATAATAGACGACATCACCAAACAGCTCCATAGTCACATACACAGCAAAGGAGAGATGTTGTTTACACCTAGTGATGTCAGTGGTATTGAGTGACATCACAGCACAGTGCTAAGGCTCCTGGGCCTGGACACAGCAGCGGCTGCAATATCTCAACGGAGAATACGTTTATATATATGTGTGTGTGTGCGCGTATATATATATATATATATATATATATATATATATATATATATATATATTTCTCCGCCGAAATCACTTTTAAACCCATTTCCACCTTTTTTTCCCTTCTCTTCCTCTTACTTTTTTTTCACGTTTTTTTACGTTTTTCTCCTTTTCGCCTCTTTTCTGGGCGTATTATTCTTCTTTTTCTTCTTTTTTTTCGTCTAATGCATACCCCATCAGTGCAGCAATGCTTATTCAATACCGCCAGCAGATGGAGACACTGGGGGATAATTTTCTAAGGATTTATACTGATTTTTCCTGTCTGAATTTGTCGCACAGAAAGTTGCAGGCCAAATATGTGTGACATTTCTGCGACTTTAGCTTCTAGAGCATTTTTACAACATTATACATAGGTGCTGAATACATAAAAAGCGACTGTTCAGCGACAGACAAGTCGCATCGGCTGAAAGTAGGCCAGAATGTCAGTCCATGTTGGAGCAGGTTTAGATACAGTCTAAAGTATAGATCTCAAAGTCTGTGCACAGAATTTAGCAAGGGCCTCGCACCTTCTGATGCATCAGGTAGGTGCACAATAGCATAGCCTAACCCTCTGTACTTTGGTCTATATTGATGCGGGACATAGACAGCCAGCTGATGACCAATCCATTAGTGCAATGGATGGCTGGAAGCATTTGTCTTTGCCTTTGCAATACCACAGAAGCAATGCATGGTCAATGTACAGCAATGACACACCTGTGTGAACAGCCAGGAGACCCCCCCCATGTTATGTTACATAGTTACATAGTTAGTACGGTCGAAAAAAGACATATGTCCATCAAGTTCAACCAGGGAATTAAGGGGTAGGGGTGTGGCGCGATATTGGGGAAGGGATGAGATTTTATATTTCTTCATAAGCATTAATCTTATTTTGTCAATTAGGAACATTCAGCACCCACCCGCTATCAAGGCAGCTGCCTATCATGTCATGCCCTACCTGCACAGGTGTGCTGGCTACTCAAATGATCCAATTAAGGAGGCCATTTAGTCAGCAGCAGCAGAAGTCCTGTGCCTGGACGCTCCAACAGCGGCCAGACACAAGCAGAAGCAGAAGCAGCAGAAGCAGCAGCAGCACCACCTTTTGTTTTTTGGCTGCAGCAGCAGCAGCAAGGCCCACAGGGCTGGCTAGCTGGCTAGCCAGCAAGCAGGTAGCAATGAAAGTAGGAATCTTTCTTTTTAACCCTGTAAGGGGGTGGTGCACTGTACCCGAAGATACTGCCATATCGGGTCAATGCATAGGGCGACGGAAGCAAGCTTCGAAATCGGCCCCCGTTCTCAAAAATCCATTTAATATATGGTCCCCAGATAGGGGACGTATCAGATATTAAACTGATAAGAACAGATACTACACTTGATCTTAGCCAAAAGGCCGAGAAGCGATAACCGTGAAAGGGGCGGGCCCAACAAGGTCCCCTTCATGGGCACTATCACTGCTTGCTGTCAGGGAGGCTGCCAGACAATTTTCCATGCACACTCTGGGCTGGGGGGCAGTCAACCACCAGTACACACAGCAGAACCTAAACCCATACCATTATTGCTAAGCAGCAAGACAGGGGCCCATTGCACTCCCACGGGGCCTTTTTAAATGCAATCCATAACCCGGATTTGCCAGGAACCCTTCTTACTCCTCCTACTTGCATGTGACACTGGGCTTAGGATCTGCATAGGAAACACACACACAAGCACACACCTACCTTTGTTGCCTGCAGATGCCTCCTTGGCTGTCCCCAAACGGTATCAAACCAACACCCACGGGAAGCTGTAAGCATAGAGGACATGCCTGCACCCCATTGGACTTACCTGTGTGGGTTAAATCCGGGTTATTTGACAACCTATGGCGGTGATGGTTCTGCTCAGGCAGAGCAGTGCTGATGCTCCTCATAAAGCTGTCGCTGCTGTGAAGGTTCTAGGTGACATCACAAATCCCTATGGTTACATACACAACAAAGCTGGGTTGTTGTTGTTTACACTCTGCAAGGCCTGTGGAAGTGAGTGACATCATAGCACTGTAGTTCTGAGGGTTCTAGATGGATGCAACAATCTCCTGTTGCTTCTATGAAGGCCATAATAGACGACATCACCAAACAGCTCCATAGTCACATACACAGCAAAGGAGAGATGTTGTTTACACCTAGTGATGTCAGTGGTATTGAGTGACATCACAGCACAGTGCTAAGGCTCCTGGGCCTGGACACAGCAGCGGCTGCAATATCTCAACGGAGAATACGTTTATATATATGTGTGTGTGTGCGCGTATATATATATATATATATATATATATATATATATATATATATTTCTCCGCCGAAATCACTTTTAAACCCATTTCCACCTTTTTTTCCCTTCTCTTCCTCTTACTTTTTTTTCACGTTTTTTTACGTTTTTCTCCTTTTCGCCTCTTTTCTGGGCGTATTATTCTTCTTTTTCTTCTTTTTTTTCGTCTAATGCATACCCCATCAGTGCAGCAATGCTTATTCAATACCGCCAGCAGATGGAGACACTGGGGGATAATTTTCTAAGGATTTATACTGATTTTTCCTGTCTGAATTTGTCGCACAGAAAGTTGCAGGCCAAATATGTGTGACATTTCTGCGACTTTAGCTTCTAGAGCATTTTTACAACATTATACATAGGTGCTGAATACATAAAAAGCGACTGTTCAGCGACAGACAAGTCGCATCGGCTGAAAGTAGGCCAGAATGTCAGTCCATGTTGGAGCAGGTTTAGATACAGTCTAAAGTATAGATCTCAAAGTCTGTGCACAGAATTTAGCAAGGGCCTCGCACCTTCTGATGCATCAGGTAGGTGCACAATAGCATAGCCTAACCCTCTGTACTTTGGTCTATATTGATGCGGGACATAGACAGCCAGCTGATGACCAATCCATTAGTGCAATGGATGGCTGGAAGCATTTGTCTTTGCCTTTGCAATACCACAGAAGCAATGCATGGTCAATGTACAGCAATGACACACCTGTGTGAACAGCCAGGAGACCCCCCCCATGTTATGTTACATAGTTACATAGTTAGTACGGTCGAAAAAAGACATATGTCCATCAAGTTCAACCAGGGAATTAAGGGGTAGGGGTGTGGCGCGATATTGGGGAAGGGATGAGATTTTATATTTCTTCATAAGCATTAATCTTATTTTGTCAATTAGGAACATTCAGCACCCACCCGCTATCAAGGCAGCTGCCTATCATGTCATGCCCTACCTGCACAGGTGTGCTGGCTACTCAAATGATCCAATTAAGGAGGCCATTTAGTCAGCAGCAGCAGAAGTCCTGTGCCTGGACGCTCCAACAGCGGCCAGACACAAGCAGAAGCAGAAGCAGCAGAAGCAGCAGCAGCACCACCTTTTGTTTTTTGGCTGCAGCAGCAGCAGCAAGGCCCACAGGGCTGGCTAGCTGGCTAGCCAGCAAGCAGGTAGCAATGAAAGTAGGAATCTTTCTTTTTAACCCTGTAAGGGGGTGGTGCACTGTACCCGAAGATACTGCCATATCGGGTCAATGCATAGGGCGACGGAAGCAAGCTTCGAAATCGGCCCCCGTTCTCAAAAATCCATTTAATATATGGTCCCCAGATAGGGGACGTATCAGATATTAAACTGATAAGAACAGATACTACACTTGATCTTAGCCAAAAGGCCGAGAAGCGATAACCGTGAAAGGGGCGGGCCCAACAAGGTCCCCTTCATGGGCACTATCACTGCTTGCTGTCAGGGAGGCTGCCAGACAATTTTCCATGCACACTCTGGGCTGGGGGGCAGTCAACCACCAGTACACACAGCAGAACCTAAACCCATACCATTATTGCTAAGCAGCAAGACAGGGGCCCATTGCACTCCCACGGGGCCTTTTTAAATGCAATCCATAACCCGGATTTGCCAGGAACCCTTCTTACTCCTCCTACTTGCATGTGACACTGGGCTTAGGATCTGCATAGGAAACACACACA
The DNA here is from genome assembly GCF_029499605.1 of Hyla sarda. Lineage (NCBI taxonomy): Eukaryota > Metazoa > Chordata > Amphibia > Anura > Hylidae > Hyla > Hyla sarda. Next base: position 33,406 of record NW_026608731.1, read on the forward strand.
CAAGCACACACCTACCTTTGTTGCCTGCAGATGCCTCCTTGGCTGTCCCCAAACGGTATCAAACCAACACCCACGGGAAGCTGTAAGCATAGAGGACATGCCTGCACCCCATTGGACTTACCTGTGTGGGTTAAATCCGGGTTATTTGACAACCTATGGCGGTGATGGTTCTGCTCAGGCAGAGCAGTGCTGATGCTCCTCATAAAGCTGTCGCTGCTGTGAAGGTTCTAGGTGACATCACAAATCCCTATGGTTACATACACAACAAAGCTGGGTTGTTGTTGTTTACACTCTGCAAGGCCTGTGGAAGTGAGTGACATCATAGCACTGTAGTTCTGAGGGTTCTAGATGGATGCAACAATCTCCTGTTGCTTCTATGAAGGCCATAATAGACGACATCACCAAACAGCTCCATAGTCACATACACAGCAAAGGAGAGATGTTGTTTACACCTAGTGATGTCAGTGGTATTGAGTGACATCACAGCACAGTGCTAAGGCTCCTGGGCCTGGACACAGCAGCGGCTGCAATATCTCAACGGAGAATACGTTTATATATATGTGTGTGTGTGCGCATATATATATATATATATATATATATATATATATATATATATATATATCTCCGCCGAAATCACTTTTAAACCCATTTCCACCTTTTTTTCCCTTCTCTTCCTCTTACTTTTTTTTCACGTTTTTTTACGTTTTTCTCCTTTTCGCCTCTTTTCTGGGCGTATTATTCTTCTTTTTCTTCTTTTTTTTCGTCTAATGCATACCCCATCAGTGCAGCAATGCTTATTCAATACCGCCAGCAGATGGAGACACTGGGGGATAATTTTCTAAGGATTTATACTGATTTTTCCTGTCTGAATTTGTCGCACAGAAAGTTGCAGGCCAAATATGTGTGACATTTCTGCGACTTTAGCTTCTAGAGCATTTTTACAACATTATACATAGGTGCTGAATACATAAAAAGCGACTGTTCAGCGACAGACAAGTCGCATCGGCTGAAAGTAGGCCAGAATGTCAGTCCATGTTGGAGCAGGTTTAGATACAGTCTAAAGTATAGATCTCAAAGTCTGTGCACAGAATTTAGCAAGGGCCTCGCACCTTCTGATGCATCAGGTAGGTGCACAATAGCATAGCCTAACCCTCTGTACTTTGGTCTATATTGATGCGGGACATAGACAGCCAGCTGATGACCAATCCATTAGTGCAATGGATGGCTGGAAGCATTTGTCTTTGCCTTTGCAATACCACAGAAGCAATGCATGGTCAATGTACAGCAATGACACACCTGTGTGAACAGCCAGGAGACCCCCCCCATGTTATGTTACATAGTTACATAGTTAGTACGGTCGAAAAAAGACATATGTCCATCAAGTTCAACCAGGGAATTAAGGGGTAGGGGTGTGGCGCGATATTGGGGAAGGGATGAGATTTTATATTTCTTCATAAGCATTAATCTTATTTTGTCAATTAGGAACATTCAGCACCCACCCGCTATCAAGGCAGCTGCCTATCATGTCATGCCCTACCTGCACAGGTGTGCTGGCTACTCAAATGATCCAATTAAGGAGGCCATTTAGTCAGCAGCAGCAGAAGTCCTGTGCCTGGACGCTCCAACAGCGGCCAGACACAAGCAGAAGCAGAAGCAGCAGAAGCACCACCTTTTGTTTTTTGGCTGCAGCAGCAGCAGCAAGGCCCACAGGGCTGGCTAGCTGGCTAGCCAGCAAGCAGGTAGCAATGAAAGTAGGAATCTTTCTTTTTAACCCTGTAAGGGGGTGGTGCACTGTACCCGAAGATACTGCCATATCGGGTCAATGCATAGGGCGACGGAAGCAAGCTTCGAAATCGGCCCCCGTTCTCAAAAATCCATTTAATATATGGTCCCCAGATAGGGGACGTATCAGATATTAAACTGATAAGAACAGATACTACACTTGATCTTAGCCAAAAGGCCGAGAAGCGATAACCGTGAAAGGGGCGGGCCCAACAAGGTCCCCTTCATGGGCACTATCACTGCTTGCTGTCAGGGAGGCTGCCAGACAATTTTCCATGCACACTCTGGACTGGGGGGCAGTCAACCACCAGTACACACAGCAGAACCTAAACCCATACCATTATTGCTAAGCAGCAAGACAGGGGCCCATTGCACTCCCACGGGGCCTTTTTAAATGCAATCCATAACCCGGATTTGCCAGGAACCCTTCTTACTCCTCCTACTTGCATGTGACACTGGGCTTAGGATCTGCATAGGAAACACACACACAAGCACACACCTACCTTTGTTGCCTGCAGATGCCTCCTTGGCTGTCCCCAAACGGTATCAAACCAACACCCACGGGAAGCTGTAAGCATAGAGGACATGCCTGCACCCCATTGGACTTACCTGTGTGGGTTAAATCCGGGTTATTTGACAACCTATGGCGGTGATGGTTCTGCTCAGGCAGAGCAGTGCTGATGCTCCTCATAAAGCTGTCGCTGCTGTGAAGGTTCTAGGTGACATCACAAATCCCTATGGTTACATACACAACAAAGCTGGGTTGTTGTTGTTTACACTCTGCAAGGCCTGTGGAAGTGAGTGACATCATAGCACTGTAGTTCTGAGGGTTCTAGATGGATGCAACAATCTCCTGTTGCTTCTATGAAGGCCATAATAGACGACATCACCAAACAGCTCCATAGTCACATACACAGCAAAGGAGAGATGTTGTTTACACCTAGTGATGTCAGTGGTATTGAGTGACATCACAGCACAGTGCTAAGGCTCCTGGGCCTGGACACAGCAGCGGCTGCAATATCTCAACGGAGAATACGTTTATATATATGTGTGTGTGTGCGCGTATATATATATATATATATATATATATATATATATATATATATTCTCCGCCGAAATCACTTTTAAACCCATTTCCACCTTTTTTTCCCTTCTCTTCCTCTTACTTTTTTTTCACGTTTTTTTACGTTTTTCTCCTTTTCGCCTCTTTTCTGGGCGTATTATTCTTCTTTTTCTTCTTTTTTTTCGTCTAATGCATACCCCATCAGTGCAGCAATGCTTATTCAATACCGCCAGCAGATGGAGACACTGGGGGATAATTTTCTAAGGATTTATACTGATTTTTCCTGTCTGAATTTGTCGCACAGAAAGTTGCAGGCCAAATATGTGTGACATTTCTGCGACTTTAGCTTCTAGAGCATTTTTACAACATTATACATAGGTGCTGAATACATAAAAAGCGACTGTTCAGCGACAGACAAGTCGCATCGGCTGAAAGTAGGCCAGAATGTCAGTCCATGTTGGAGCAGGTTTAGATACAGTCTAAAGTATAGATCTCAAAGTCTGTGCACAGAATTTAGCAAGGGCCTCGCACCTTCTGATGCATCAGGTAGGTGCACAATAGCATAGCCTAACCCTCTGTACTTTGGTCTATATTGATGCGGGACATAGACAGCCAGCTGATGACCAATCCATTAGTGCAATGGATGGCTGGAAGCATTTGTCTTTGCCTTTGCAATACCACAGAAGCAATGCATGGTCAATGTACAGCAATGACACACCTGTGTGAACAGCCAGGAGACCCCCCCCATGTTATGTTACATAGTTACATAGTTAGTACGGTCGAAAAAAGACATATGTCCATCAAGTTCAACCAGGGAATTAAGGGGTAGGGGTGTGGCGCGATATTGGGGAAGGGATGAGATTTTATATTTCTTCATAAGCATTAATCTTATTTTGTCAATTAGGAACATTCAGCACCCACCCGCTATCAAGGCAGCTGCCTATCATGTCATGCCCTACCTGCACTGGTGTGCTGGCTACTCAAATGATCCAATTAAGGAGGCCATTTAGTCAGCAGCAGCAGAAGTCCTGTGCCTGGACGCTCCAACAGCGGCCAGACACAAGCAGAAGCAGAAGCAGCAGAAGCACCACCTTTTGTTTTTTGGCTGCAGCAGCAGCAGCAAGGCCCACAGGGCTGGCTAGCTGGCTAGCCAGCAAGCAGGTAGCAATGAAAGTAGGAATCTTTCTTTTTAACCCTGTAAGGGGGTGGTGCACTGTACCCGAAGATACTGCCATATCGGGTCAATGCATAGGGCGACGGAAGCAAGCTTCGAAATCGGCCCCCGTTCTCAAAAATCCATTTAATATATGGTCCCCAGATAGGGGACGTATCAGATATTAAACTGATAAGAACAGATACTACACTTGATCTTAGCCAAAAGGCCGAGAAGCGATAACCGTGAAAGGGGCGGGCCCAACAAGGTCCCCTTCATGGGCACTATCACTGCTTGCTTTCAGGGAGGCTGCCAGACAATTTTCCATGCACACTCTGGACTGGGGGGCAGTCAACCACCAGTACACACAGCAGAACCTAAACCCATACCATTATTGCTAAGCAGCAAGACAGGGGCCCATTGCACTCCCACGGGGCCTTTTTAAATGCAATCCATAACCCGGATTTGCCAGGAACCCTTCTTACTCCTCCTACTTGCATGTGACACTGGGCTTAGGATCTGCATAGGAAACACACACACAAGCACACACCTACCTTTGTTGCCTGCAGATGCCTCCTTGGCTGTCCCCAAACGGTATCAAACCAACACCCACGGGAAGCTGTAAGCATAGAGGACATGCCTGCACCCCATTGGACTTACCTGTGTGGGTTAAATCCGGGTTATTTGACAACCTATGGCGGTGATGGTTCTGCTCAGGCAGAGCAGTGCTGATGCTCCTCATAAAGCTGTCGCTGCTGTGAAGGTTCTAGGTGACATCACAAATCCCTATGGTTACATACACAACAAAGCTGGGTTGTTGTTGTTTACACTCTGCAAGGCCTGTGGAAGTGAGTGACATCATAGCACTGTAGTTCTGAGGGTTCTAGATGGATGCAACAATCTCCTGTTGCTTCTATGAAGGCCATAATAGACGACATCACCAAACAGCTCCATAGTCACATACACAGCAAAGGAGAGATGTTGTTTACACCTAGTGATGTCAGTGGTATTGAGTGACATCACAGCACAGTGCTAAGGCTCCTGGGCCTGGACACAGCAGCGGCTGCAATATCTCAACGGAGAATACGTTTATATATATGTGTGTGTGTGCGCGTATATATATATATATATATATATATATATATATATATATATATTCTCCGCCGAAATCACTTTTAAACCCATTTCCACCTTTTTTTCCCTTCTCTTCCTCTTACTTTTTTTTCACGTTTTTTTACGTTTTTCTCCTTTTCGCCTCTTTTCTGGGCGTATTATTCTTCTTTTTCTTCTTTTTTTTCGTCTAATGCATACCCCATCAGTGCAGCAATGCTTATTCAATACCGCCAGCAGATGGAGACACTGGGGGATAATTTTCTAAGGATTTATACTGATTTTTCCTGTCTGAATTTGTCGCACAGAAAGTTGCAGGCCAAATATGTGTGACATTTCTGCGACTTTAGCTTCTAGAGCATTTTTACAACATTATACATAGGTGCTGAATACATAAAAAGCGACTGTTCAGCGACAGACAAGTCGCATCGGCTGAAAGTAGGCCAGAATGTCAGTCCATGTTGGAGCAGGTTTAGATACAGTCTAAAGTATAGATCTCAAAGTCTGTGCACAGAATTTAGCAAGGGCCTCGCACCTTCTGATGCATCAGGTAGGTGCACAATAGCATAGCCTAACCCTCTGTACTTTGGTCTATATTGATGCGGGACATAGACAGCCAGCTGATGACCAATCCATTAGTGCAATGGATGGCTGGAAGCATTTGTCTTTGCCTTTGCAATACCACAGAAGCAATGCATGGTCAATGTACAGCAATGACACACCTGTGTGAACAGCCAGGAGACCCCCCCCATGTTATGTTACATAGTTACATAGTTAGTACGGTCGAAAAAAGACATATGTCCATCAAGTTCAACCAGGGAATTAAGGGGTAGGGGTGTGGCGCGATATTGGGGAAGGGATGAGATTTTATATTTCTTCATAAGCATTAATCTTATTTTGTCAATTAGGAACATTCAGCACCCACCCGCTATCAAGGCAGCTGCCTATCATGTCATGCCCTACCTGCACAGGTGTGCTGGCTACTCAAATGATCCAATTAAGGAGGCCATTTAGTCAGCAGCAGCAGAAGTCCTGTGCCTGGACGCTCCAACAGCGGCCAGACACAAGCAGAAGCAGAAGCAGCAGAAGCACCACCTTTTGTTTTTTGGCTGCAGCAGCAGCAGCAAGGCCCACAGGGCTGGCTAGCTGGCTAGCCAGCAAGCAGGTAGCAATGAAAGTAGGAATCTTTCTTTTTAACCCTGTAAGGGGGTGGTGCACTGTACCCGAAGATACTGCCATATCGGGTCAATGCATAGGGCGACAGAAGCAAGCTTCGAAATCGGCCCCCGTTCTCAAAAATCCATTTAATATATGGTCCCCAGATAGGGGACGTATCAGATATTAAACTGATAAGAACAGATACTACACTTGATCTTAGCCAAAAGGCCGAGAAGCGATAACCGTGAAAGGGGCGGGCCCAACAAGGTCCCCTTCATGGGCACTATCACTGCTTGCTGTCAGGGAGGCTGCCAGACAATTTTCCATGCACACTCTGGGCTGGGGGGCAGTCAACCACCAGTACACACAGCAGAACCTAAACCCATACCATTATTGCTAAGCAGCAAGACAGGGGCCCATTGCACTCCCACGGGGCCTTTTTAAATGCAATCCATAACCCGGATTTGCCAGGAACCCTTCTTACTCCTCCTACTTGCATGTGACACTGGGCTTAGGATCTGCATAGGAAACACACACACAAGCACACACCTACCTTTGTTGCCTGCAGATGCCTCCTTGGCTGTCCCCAAACGGTATCAAACCAACACCCACGGGAAGCTGTAAGCATAGAGGACATGCCTGCACCCCATTGGACTTACCTGTGTGGGTTAAATCCGGGTTATTTGACAACCTATGGCGGTGATGGTTCTGCTCAGGCAGAGCAGTGCTGATGCTCCTCATAAAGCTGTCGCTGCTGTGAAGGTTCTAGGTGACATCACAAATCCCTATGGTTACATACACAACAAAGCTGGGTTGTTGTTGTTTACACTCTGCAAGGCCTGTGGAAGTGAGTGACATCATAGCACTGTAGTTCTGAGGGTTCTAGATGGATGCAACAATCTCCTGTTGCTTCTATGAAGGCCATAATAGACGACATCACCAAACAGCTCCATAGTCACATACACAGCAAAGGAGAGATGTTGTTTACACCTAGTGATGTCAGTGGTATTGAGTGACATCACAGCACAGTGCTAAGGCTCCTGGGCCTGGACACAGCAGCGGCTGCAATATCTCAACGGAGAATACGTTTATATATATGTGTGTGTGTGCGCGTATATATATATATATATATATATATATATATATATATATTTCTCCGCCGAAATCACTTTTAAACCCATTTCCACCTTTTTTTCCCTTCTCTTCCTCTTACTTTTTTTTCACGTTTTTTTACGTTTTTCTCCTTTTCGCCTCTTTTCTGGGCGTATTATTCTTCTTTTTCTTCTTTTTTTTCGTCTAATGCATACCCCATCAGTGCAGCAATGCTTATTCAATACCGCCAGCAGATGGAGACACTGGGGGATAATTTTCTAAGGATTTATACTGATTTTTCCTGTCTGAATTTGTCGCACAGAAAGTTGCAGGCCAAATATGTGTGACATTTCTGCGACTTTAGCTTCTAGAGCATTTTTACAACATTATACATAGGTGCTGAATACATAAAAAGCGACTGTTCAGCGACAGACAAGTCGCATCGGCTGAAAGTAGGCCAGAATGTCAGTCCATGTTGGAGCAGGTTTAGATACAGTCTAAAGTATAGATCTCAAAGTCTGTGCACAGAATTTAGCAAGGGCCTCGCACCTTCTGATGCATCAGGTAGGTGCACAATAGCATAGCCTAACCCTCTGTACTTTGGTCTATATTGATGCGGGACATAGACAGCCAGCTGATGACCAATCCATTAGTGCAATGGATGGCTGGAAGCATTTGTCTTTGCCTTTGCAATACCACAGAAGCAATGCATGGTCAATGTACAGCAATGACACACCTGTGTGAACAGCCAGGAGACCCCCCCCATGTTATGTTACATAGTTACATAGTTAGTACGGTCGAAAAAAGACATATGTCCATCAAGTTCAACCAGGGAATTAAGGGGTAGGGGTGTGGCGCGATATTGGGGAAGGGATGAGATTTTATATTTCTTCATAAGCATTAATCTTATTTTGTCAATTAGGAACATTCAGCACCCACCCGCTATCAAGGCAGCTGCCTATCATGTCATGCCCTACCTGCACAGGTGTGCTGGCTACTCAAATGATCCAATTAAGGAGGCCATTTAGTCAGCAGCAGCAGAAGTCCTGTGCCTGGACGCTCCAACAGCGGCCAGACACAAGCAGAAGCAGAAGCAGCAGAAGCAGCAGCAGCACCACCTTTTGTTTTTTGGCTGCAGCAGCAGCAGCAAGGCCCACAGGGCTGGCTAGCTGGCTAGCCAGCAAGCAGGTAGCAATGAAAGTAGGAATCTTTCTTTTTAACCCTGTAAGGGGGTGGTGCACTGTACCCGAAGATACTGCCATATCGGGTCAATGCATAGGGCGACGGAAGCAAGCTTCGAAATCGGCCCCCGTTCTCAAAAATCCATTTAATATATGGTCCCCAGATAGGGGACGTATCAGATATTAAACTGATAAGAACAGATACTACACTTGATCTTAGCCAAAAGGCCGAGAAGCGATAACCGTGAAAGGGGCGGGCCCAACAAGGTCCCCTTCATGGGCACTATCACTGCTTGCTGTCAGGGAGGCTGCCAGACAATTTTCCATGCACACTCTGGGCTGGGGGGCAGTCAACCACCAGTACACACAGCAGAACCTAAACCCATACCATTATTGCTAAGCAGCAAGACAGGGGCCCATTGCACTCCCACGGGGCCTTTTTAAATGCAATCCATAACCCGGATTTGCCAGGAACCCTTCTTACTCCTCCTACTTGCATGTGACACTGGGCTTAGGATCTGCATAGGAAACACACACACAAGCACACACCTACCTTTGTTGCCTGCAGATGCCTCCTTGGCTGTCCCCAAACGGTATCAAACCAACACCCACGGGAAGCTGTAAGCATAGAGGACATGCCTGCACCCCATTGGACTTACCTGTGTGGGTTAAATCCGGGTTATTTGACAACCTATGGCGGTGATGGTTCTGCTCAGGCAGAGCAGTGCTGATGCTCCTCATAAAGCTGTCGCTGCTGTGAAGGTTCTAGGTGACATCACAAATCCCTATGGTTACATACACAACAAAGCTGGGTTGTTGTTGTTTACACTCTGCAAGGCCTGTGGAAGTGAGTGACATCATAGCACTGTAGTTCTGAGGGTTCTAGATGGATGCAACAATCTCCTGTTGCTTCTATGAAGGCCATAATAGACGACATCACCAAACAGCTCCATAGTCACATACACAGCAAAGGAGAGATGTTGTTTACACCTAGTGATGTCAGTGGTATTGAGTGACATCACAGCACAGTGCTAAGGCTCCTGGGCCTGGACACAGCAGCGGCTGCAATATCTCAACGGAGAATACGTTTATATATATGTGTGTGTGTGCGCGTATATATATATATATATATATATATATATATATATATATATATATATATTCTCCGCCGAAATCACTTTTAAACCCATTTCCACCTTTTTTTCCCTTCTCTTCCTCTTACTTTTTTTTCACGTTTTTTTACGTTTTTCTCCTTTTCGCCTCTTTTCTGGGCGTATTATTCTTCTTTTTCTTCTTTTTTTTCGTCTAATGCATACCCCATCAGTGCAGCAATGCTTATTCAATACCGCCAGCAGATGGAGACACTGGGGGATAATTTTCTAAGGATTTATACTGATTTTTCCTGTCTGAATTTGTCGCACAGAAAGTTGCAGGCCAAATATGTGTGACATTTCTGCGACTTTAGCTTCTAGAGCATTTTTACAACATTATACATAGGTGCTGAATACATAAAAAGCGACTGTTCAGCGACAGACAAGTCGCATCGGCTGAAAGTAGGCCAGAATGTCAGTCCATGTTGGAGCAGGTTTAGATACAGTCTAAAGTATAGATCTCAAAGTCTGTGCACAGAATTTAGCAAGGGCCTCGCACCTTCTGATGCATCAGGTAGGTGCACAATAGCATAGCCTAACCCTCTGTACTTTGGTCTATATTGATGCGGGACATAGACAGCCAGCTGATGACCAATCCATTAGTGCAATGGATGGCTGGAAGCATTTGTCTTTGCCTTTGCAATACCACAGAAGCAATGCATGGTCAATGTACAGCAATGACACACCTGTGTGAACAGCCAGGAGACCCCCCCCATGTTATGTTACATAGTTACATAGTTAGTACGGTCGAAAAAAGACATATGTCCATCAAGTTCAACCAGGGAATTAAGGGGTAGGGGTGTGGCGCGATATTGGGGAAGGGATGAGATTTTATATTTCTTCATAAGCATTAATCTTATTTTGTCAATTAGGAACATTCAGCACCCACCCGCTATCAAGGCAGCTGCCTATCATGTCATGCCCTACCTGCACAGGTGTGCTGGCTACTCAAATGATCCAATTAAGGAGGCCATTTAGTCAGCAGCAGCAGAAGTCCTGTGCCTGGACGCTCCAACAGCGGCCAGACACAAGCAGAAGCAGAAGCAGCAGAAGCAGCAGCAGCACCACCTTTTGTTTTTTGGCTGCAGCAGCAGCAGCAAGGCCCACAGGGCTGGCTAGCTGGCTAGCCAGCAAGCAGGTAGCAATGAAAGTAGGAATCTTTCTTTTTAACCCTGTAAGGGGGTGGTGCACTGTACCCGAAGATACTGCCATATCGGGTCAATGCATAGGGCGACGGAAGCAAGCTTCGAAATCGGCCCCCGTTCTCAAAAATCCATTTAATATATGGTCCCCAGATAGGGGACGTATCAGATATTAAACTGATAAGAACAGATACTACACTTGATCTTAGCCAAAAGGCCGAGAAGCGATAACCGTGAAAGGGGCGGGCCCAACAAGGTCCCCTTCATGGGCCACTATCACTGCTTGCTGTCAGGGAGGCTGCCAGACAATTTTCCATGCACACTCTGGGCTGGGGGGCAGTCAACCACCAGTACACACAGCAGAACCTAAACCCATACCATTATTGCTAAGCAGCAAGACAGGGGCCCATTGCACTCCCACGGGGCCTTTTTAAATGCAATCCATAACCCGGATTTGCCAGGAACCCTTCTTACTCCTCCTACTTGCATGTGACACTGGGCTTAGGATCTGCATAGGAAACACACACACAAGCACACACCTACCTTTGTTGCCTGCAGATGCCTCCTTGGCTGTCCCCAAACGGTATCAAACCAACACCCACGGGAAGCTGTAAGCATAGAGGACATGCCTGCACCCCATTGGACTTACCTGTGTGGGTTAAATCCGGGTTATTTGACAACCTATGGCGGTGATGGTTCTGCTCAGGCAGAGCAGTGCTGATGCTCCTCATAAAGCTGTCGCTGCTGTGAAGGTTCTAGGTGACATCACAAATCCCTATGGTTACATACACAACAAAGCTGGGTTGTTGTTGTTTACACTCTGCAAGGCCTGTGGAAGTGAGTGACATCATAGCACTGTAGTTCTGAGGGTTCTAGATGGATGCAACAATCTCCTGTTGCTTCTATGAAGGCCATAATAGACGACATCACCAAACAGCTCCATAGTCACATACACAGCAAAGGAGAGATGTTGTTTACACCTAGTGATGTCAGTGGTATTGAGTGACATCACAGCACAGTGCTAAGGCTCCTGGGCCTGGACACAGCAGCGGCTGCAATATCTCAACGGAGAATACGTTTATATATATGTGTGTGTGTGCGCGTATATATATATATATATATATATATATATATATATATATATATATATATATATCTCCGCCGAAATCACTTTTAAACCCATTTCCACCTTTTTTTCCCTTCTCTTCCTCTTACTTTTTTTTCACGTTTTTTTACGTTTTTCTCCTTTTCGCCTCTTTTCTGGGCGTATTATTCTTCTTTTTCTTCTTTTTTTTCGTCTAATGCATACCCCATCAGTGCAGCAATGCTTATTCAATACCGCCAGCAGATGGAGACACTGGGGGATAATTTTCTAAGGATTTATACTGATTTTTCCTGTCTGAATTTGTCGCACAGAAAGTTGCAGGCCAAATATGTGTGACATTTCTGCGACTTTAGCTTCTAGAGCATTTTTACAACATTATACATAGGTGCTGAATACATAAAAAGCGACTGTTCAGCGACAGACAAGTCGCATCGGCTGAAAGTAGGCCAGAATGTCAGTCCATGTTGGAGCAGGTTTAGATACAGTCTAAAGTATAGATCTCAAAGTCTGTGCACAGAATTTAGCAAGGGCCTCGCACCTTCTGATGCATCAGGTAGGTGCACAATAGCATAGCCTAACCCTCTGTACTTTGGTCTATATTGATGCGGGACATAGACAGCCAGCTGATGACCAATCCATTAGTGCAATGGATGGCTGGAAGCATTTGTCTTTGCCTTTGCAATACCACAGAAGCAATGCATGGTCAATGTACAGCAATGACACACCTGTGTGAACAGCCAGGAGACCCCCCCCATGTTATGTTACATAGTTACATAGTTAGTACGGTCGAAAAAAGACATATGTCCATCAAGTTCAACCAGGGAATTAAGGGGTAGGGGTGTGGCGCGATATTGGGGAAGGGATGAGATTTTATATTTCTTCATAAGCATTAATCTTATTTTGTCAATTAGGAACATTCAGCACCCACCCGCTATCAAGGCAGCTGCCTATCATGTCATGCCCTACCTGCACAGGTGTGCTGGCTACTCAAATGATCCAATTAAGGAGGCCATTTAGTCAGCAGCAGCAGAAGTCCTGTGCCTGGACGCTCCAACAGCGGCCAGACACAAGCAGAAGCAGAAGCAGCAGAAGCAGCAGCAGCACCACCTTTTGTTTTTTGGCTGCAGCAGCAGCAGCAAGGCCCACAGGGCTGGCTAGCTGGCTAGCCAGCAAGCAGGTAGCAATGAAAGTAGGAATCTTTCTTTTTAACCCTGTAAGGGGGTGGTGCACTGTACCCGAAGATACTGCCATATCGGGTCAATGCATAGGGCGACGGAAGCAAGCTTCGAAATCGGCCCCCGTTCTCAAAAATCCATTTAATATATGGTCCCCAGATAGGGGACGTATCAGATATTAAACTGATAAGAACAGATACTACACTTGATCTTAGCCAAAAGGCCGAGAAGCGATAACCGTGAAAGGGGCGGGCCCAACAAGGTCCCCTTCATGGGCACTATCACTGCTTGCTGTCAGGGAGGCTGCCAGACAATTTTCCATGCACACTCTGGGCTGGGGGGCAGTCAACCACCAGTACACACAGCAGAACCTAAACCCATACCATTATTGCTAAGCAGCAAGACAGGGGCCCATTGCACTCCCACGGGGCCTTTTTAAATGCAATCCATAACCCGGATTTGCCAGGAACCCTTCTTACTCCTCCTACTTGCATGTGACACTGGGCTTAGGATCTGCATAGGAAACACACACACAAGCACACACCTACCTTTGTTGCCTGCAGATGCCTCCTTGGCTGTCCCCAAACGGTATCAAACCAACACCCACGGGAAGCTGTAAGCATAGAGGACATGCCTGCACCCCATTGGACTTACCTGTGTGGGTTAAATCCGGGTTATTTGACAACCTATGGCGGTGATGGTTCTGCTCAGGCAGAGCAGTGCTGATGCTCCTCATAAAGCTGTCGCTGCTGTGAAGGTTCTAGGTGACATCACAAATCCCTATGGTTACATACACAACAAAGCTGGGTTGTTGTTGTTTACACTCTGCAAGGCCTGTGGAAGTGAGTGACATCATAGCACTGTAGTTCTGAGGGTTCTAGATGGATGCAACAATCTCCTGTTACTTCTATGAAGGCCATAATAGACGACATCACCAAACAGCTCCATAGTCACATACACAGCAAAGGAGAGATGTTGTTTACACCTAGTGATGTCAGTGGTATTGAGTGACATCACAGCACAGTGCTAAGGCTCCTGGGCCTGGACACAGCAGCGGCTGCAATATCTCAACGGAGAATACGTTTATATATATGTGTGTGTGTGCGCGTATATATATATATATATATATATATATATATATATATATATATTTCTCCGCCGAAATCACTTTTAAACCCATTTCCACCTTTTTTTCCCTTCTCTTCCTCTTACTTTTTTTTCACGTTTTTTTACGTTTTTCTCCTTTTCGCCTCTTTTCTGGGCGTATTATTCTTCTTTTTCTTCTTTTTTTTCGTCTAATACATACCCCATCAGTGCAGCAATGCTTATTCAATACCGCCAGCAGATGGAGACACTGGGGGATAATTTTCTAAGGATTTATACTGATTTTTCCTGTCTGAATTTGTCGCACAGAAAGTTGCAGGCCAAATATGTGTGACATTTCTGCGACTTTAGCTTCTAGAGCATTTTTACAACATTATACATAGGTGCTGAATACATAAAAAGCGACTGTTCAGCGACAGACAAGTCGCATCGGCTGAAAGTAGGCCAGAATGTCAGTCCATGTTGGAGCAGGTTTAGATACAGTCTAAAGTATAGATCTCAAAGTCTGTGCACAGAATTTAGCAAGGGCCTCGCACCTTCTGATGCATCAGGTAGGTGCACAATAGCATAGCCTAACCCTCTGTACTTTGGTCTATATTGATGCGGGACATAGACAGCCAGCTGATGACCAATCCATTAGTGCAATGGATGGCTGGAAGCATTTGTCTTTGCCTTTGCAATACCACAGAAGCAATGCATGGTCAATGTACAGCAATGACACACCTGTGTGAACAGCCAGGAGACCCCCCCCATGTTATGTTACATAGTTACATAGTTAGTACGGTCGAAAAAAGACATATGTCCATCAAGTTCAACCAGGGAATTAAGGGGTAGGGGTGTGGCGCGATATTGGGGAAGGGATGAGATTTTATATTTCTTCATAAGCATTAATCTTATTTTGTCAATTAGGAACATTCAGCACCCACCCGCTATCAAGGCAGCTGCCTATCATGTCATGCCCTACCTGCACAGGTGTGCTGGCTACTCAAATGATCCAATTAAGGAGGCTATTTAGTCAGCAGCAGCAGAAGTCCTGTGCCTGGACGCTCCAACAGCGGCCAGACACAAGCAGAAGCAGAAGCAGCAGAAGCAGCAGCAGCACCACCTTTTGTTTTTTGGCTGCAGCAGCAGCAGCAAGGCCCACAGGGCTGGCTAGCTGGCTAGCCAGCAAGCAGGTAGCAATGAAAGTAGGAATCTTTCTTTTTAACCCTGTAAGGGGGTGGTGCACTGTACCCGAAGATACTGCCATATCGGGTCAATGCATAGGGCGACGGAAGCAAGCTTCGAAATCGGCCCCCGTTCTCAAAAATCCATTTAATATATGGTCCCCAGATAGGGGACGTATCAGATATTAAACTGATAAGAACAGATACTACACTTGATCTTAGCCAAAAGGCCGAGAAGCGATAACCGTGAAAGGGGCGGGCCCAACAAGGTCCCCTTCATGGGCACTATCACTGCTTGCTGTCAGGGAGGCTGCCAGACAATTTTCCATGCACACTCTGGGCTGGGGGGCAGTCAACCACCAGTACACACAGCAGAACCTAAACCCATACCATTATTGCTAAGCAGCAAGACAGGGGCCCATTGCACTCCCACGGGGCCTTTTTAAATGCAATCCATAACCCGGATTTGCCAGGAACCCTTCTTACTCCTCCTACTTGCATGTGACACTGGGCTTAGGATCTGCATAGGAAACACACACACAAGCACACACCTACCTTTGTTGCCTGCAGATGCCTCCTTGGCTGTCCCCAAACGGTATCAAACCAACACCCACGGGAAGCTGTAAGCATAGAGGACATGCCTGCACCCCATTGGACTTACCTGTGTGGGTTAAATCCGGGTTATTTGACAACCTATGGCGGTGATGGTTCTGCTCAGGCAGAGCAGTGCTGATGCTCCTCATAAAGCTGTCGCTGCTGTGAAGGTTCTAGGTGACATCACAAATCCCTATGGTTACATACACAACAAAGCTGGGTTGTTGTTGTTTACACTCTGCAAGGCCTGTGGAAGTGAGTGACATCATAGCACTGTAGTTCTGAGGGTTCTAGATGGATGCAACAATCTCCTGTTGCTTCTATGAAGGCCATAATAGACAACATCACCAAACAGCTCCATAGTCACATACACAGCAAAGGAGAGATGTTGTTTACACCTAGTGATGTCAGTGGTATTGAGTGACATCACAGCACAGTGCTAAGGCTCCTGGGCCTGGACACAGCAGCGGCTGCAATATCTCAACGGAGAATACGTTTATATATATGTGTGTGTGTGCGCGTATATATATATATATATATATATATATATATATATATATATATATATATATTTCTCCGCCGAAATCACTTTTAAACCCATTTCCACCTTTTTTTCCCTTCTCTTCCTCTTACTTTTTTTTCACGTTTTTTTACGTTTTTCTCCTTTTCGCCTCTTTTCTGGGCGTATTATTCTTCTTTTTCTTCTTTTTTTTCGTCTAATGCATACCCCATCAGTGCAGCAATGCTTATTCAATACCGCCAGCAGATGGAGACACTGGGGGATAATTTTCTAAGGATTTATACTGATTTTTCCTGTCTGAATTTGTCGCACAGAAAGTTGCAGGCCAAATATGTGTGACATTTCTGCGACTTTAGCTTCTAGAGCATTTTTACAACATTATACATAGGTGCTGAATACATAAAAAGCGACTGTTCAGCGACAGACAAGTCGCATCGGCTGAAAGTAGGCCAGAATGTCAGTCCATGTTGGAGCAGGTTTAGATACAGTCTAAAGTATAGATCTCAAAGTCTGTGCACAGAATTTAGCAAGGGCCTCGCACCTTCTGATGCATCAGGTAGGTGCACAATAGCATAGCCTAACCCTCTGTACTTTGGTCTATATTGATGCGGGACATAGACAGCCAGCTGATGACCAATCCATTAGTGCAATGGATGGCTGGAAGCATTTGTCTTTGCCTTTGCAATACCACAGAAGCAATGCATGGTCAATGTACAGCAATGACACACCTGTGTGAACAGCCAGGAGACCCCCCCCATGTTATGTTACATAGTTACATAGTTAGTACGGTCGAAAAAAGACATATGTCCATCAAGTTCAACCAGGGAATTAAGGGGTAGGGGTGTGGCGCGATATTGGGGAAGGGATGAGATTTTATATTTCTTCATAAGCATTAATCTTATTTTGTCAATTAGGAACATTCAGCACCCACCCGCTATCAAGGCAGCTGCCTATCATGTCATGCCCTACCTGCACAGGTGTGCTGGCTACTCAAATGATCCAATTAAGGAGGCCATTTAGTCAGCAGCAGCAGAAGTCCTGTGCCTGGACGCTCCAACAGCGGCCAGACACAAGCAGAAGCAGAAGCAGCAGAAGCAGCAGCAGCACCACCTTTTGTTTTTTGGCTGCAGCAGCAGCAGCAAGGCCCACAGGGCTGGCTAGCTGGCTAGCCAGCAAGCAGGTAGCAATGAAAGTAGGAATCTTTCTTTTTAACCCTGTAAGGGGGTGGTGCACTGTACCCGAAGATACTGCCATATCGGGTCAATGCATAGGGCGACGGAAGCAAGCTTCGAAATCGGCCCCCGTTCTCAAAAATCCATTTAATATATGGTCCCCAGATAGGGGACGTATCAGATATTAAACTGATAAGAACAGATACTACACTTGATCTTAGCCAAAAGGCCGAGAAGCGATAACCGTGAAAGGGGCGGGCCCAACAAGGTCCCCTTCATGGGCACTATCACTGCTTGCTGTCAGGGAGGCTGCCAGACAATTTTCCATGCACACTCTGGGCTGGGGGGCAGTCAACCACCAGTACACACAGCAGAACCTAAACCCATACCATTATTGCTAAGCAGCAAGACAGGGGCCCATTGCACTCCCACGGGGCCTTTTTAAATGCAATCCATAACCCGGATTTGCCAGGAACCCTTCTTACTCCTCCTACTTGCATGTGACACTGGGCTTAGGATCTGCATAGGAAACACACACACAAGCACACACCTACCTTTGTTGCCTGCAGATGCCTCCTTGGCTGTCCCCAAACGGTATCAAACCAACACCCACGGGAAGCTGTAAGCATAGAGGACATGCCTGCACCCCATTGGACTTACCTGTGTGGGTTAAATCCGGGTTATTTGACAACCTATGGCGGTGATGGTTCTGCTCAGGCAGAGCAGTGCTGATGCTCCTCATAAAGCTGTCGCTGCTGTGAAGGTTCTAGGTGACATCACAAATCCCTATGGTTACATACACAACAAAGCTGGGTTGTTGTTGTTTACACTCTGCAAGGCCTGTGGAAGTGAGTGACATCATAGCACTGTAGTTCTGAGGGTTCTAGATGGATGCAACAATCTCCTGTTGCTTCTATGAAGGCCATAATAGACGACATCACCAAACAGCTCCATAGTCACATACACAGCAAAGGAGAGATGTTGTTTACACCTAGTGATGTCAGTGGTATTGAGTGACATCACAGCACAGTGCTAAGGCTCCTGGGCCTGGACACAGCAGCGGCTGCAATATCTCAACGGAGAATACGTTTATATATATGTGTGTGTGTGCGCGTATATATATATATATATATATATATATATATATATATATATTTCTCCGCCGAAATCACTTTTAAACCCATTTCCACCTTTTTTTCCCTTCTCTTCCTCTTACTTTTTTTTCACGTTTTTTTACGTTTTTCTCCTTTTCGCCTCTTTTCTGGGCGTATTATTCTTCTTTTTCTTCTTTTTTTTCGTCTAATGCATACCCCATCAGTGCAGCAATGCTTATTCAATACCGCCAGCAGATGGAGACACTGGGGGATAATTTTCTAAGGATTTATACTGATTTTTCCTGTCTGAATTTGTCGCACAGAAAGTTGCAGGCCAAATATGTGTGACATTTCTGCGACTTTAGCTTCTAGAGCATTTTTACAACATTATACATAGGTGCTGAATACATAAAAAGCGACTGTTCAGCGACAGACAAGTCGCATCGGCTGAAAGTAGGCCAGAATGTCAGTCCATGTTGGAGCAGGTTTAGATACAGTCTAAAGTATAGATCTCAAAGTCTGTGCACAGAATTTAGCAAGGGCCTCGCACCTTCTGATGCATCAGGTAGGTGCACAATAGCATAGCCTAACCCTCTGTACTTTGGTCTATATTGATGCGGGACATAGACAGCCAGCTGATGACCAATCCATTAGTGCAATGGATGGCTGGAAGCATTTGTCTTTGCCTTTGCAATACCACAGAAGCAATGCATGGTCAATGTACAGCAATGACACACCTGTGTGAACAGCCAGGAGACCCCCCCCATGTTATGTTACATAGTTACATAGTTAGTACGGTCGAAAAAAGACATATGTCCATCAAGTTCAACCAGGGAATTAAGGGGTAGGGGTGTGGCGCGATATTGGGGAAGGGATGAGATTTTATATTTCTTCATAAGCATTAATCTTATTTTGTCAATTAGGAACATTCAGCACCCACCCGCTATCAAGGCAGCTGCCTATCATGTCATGCCCTACCTGCACAGGTGTGCTGGCTACTCAAATGATCCAATTAAGGAGGCCATTTAGTCAGCAGCAGCAGAAGTCCTGTGCCTGGACGCTCCAACAGCGGCCAGACACAAGCAGAAGCAGAAGCAGCAGAAGCAGCAGCAGCACCACCTTTTGTTTTTTGGCTGCAGCAGCAGCAGCAAGGCCCACAGGGCTGGCTAGCTGGCTAGCCAGCAAGCAGGTAGCAATGAAAGTAGGAATCTTTCTTTTTAACCCTGTAAGGGGGTGGTGCACTGTACCCGAAGATACTGCCATATCGGGTCAATGCATAGGGCGACGGAAGCAAGCTTCGAAATCGGCCCCCGTTCTCAAAAATCCATTTAATATATGGTCCCCAGATAGGGGACGTATCAGATATTAAACTGATAAGAACAGATACTACACTTGATCTTAGCCAAAAGGCCGAGAAGCGATAACCGTGAAAGGGGCGGGCCCAACAAGGTCCCCTTCATGGGCACTATCACTGCTTGCTGTCAGGGAGGCTGCCAGACAATTTTCCATGCACACTCTGGGCTGGGGGGCAGTCAACCACCAGTACACACAGCAGAACCTAAACCCATACCATTATTGCTAAGCAGCAAGACAGGGGCCCATTGCACTCCCATGGGGCCTTTTTAAATGCAATCCATAACCCGGATTTGCCAGGAACCCTTCTTACTCCTCCTACTTGCATGTGACACTGGGCTTAGGATCTGCATAGGAAACACACACACAAGCACACACCTACCTTTGTTGCCTGCAGATGCCTCCTTGGCTGTCCCCAAACGGTATCAAACCAACACCCACGGGAAGCTGTAAGCATAGAGGACATGCCTGCACCCCATTGGACTTACCTGTGTGGGTTAAATCCGGGTTATTTGACAACCTATGGCGGTGATGGTTCTGCTCAGGCAGAGCAGTGCTGATGCTCCTCATAAAGCTGTCGCTGCTGTGAAGGTTCTAGGTGACATCACAAATCCCTATGGTTACATACACAACAAAGCTGGGTTGTTGTTGTTTACACTCTGCAAGGCCTGTGGAAGTGAGTGACATCATAGCACTGTAGTTCTGAGGGTTCTAGATGGATGCAACAATCTCCTGTTGCTTCTATGAAGGCCATAATAGACGACATCACCAAACAGCTCCATAGTCACATACACAGCAAAGGAGAGATGTTGTTTACACCTAGTGATGTCAGTGGTATTGAGTGACATCACAGCACAGTGCTAAGGCTCCTGGGCCTGGACACAGCAGCGGCTGCAATATCTCAACGGAGAATACGTTTATATATATGTGTGTGTGTGCGCGTATATATATATATATATATATATATATATATATATATATATATATATTCTCCGCCGAAATCACTTTTAAACCCATTTCCACCTTTTTTTCCCTTCTCTTCCTCTTACTTTTTTTTCACGTTTTTTTACGTTTTTCTCCTTTTCGCCTCTTTTCTGGGCGTATTATTCTTCTTTTTCTTCTTTTTTTTCGTCTAATGCATACCCCATCAGTGCAGCAATGCTTATTCAATACCGCCAGCAGATGGAGACACTGGGGGATAATTTTCTAAGGATTTATACTGATTTTTCCTGTCTGAATTTGTCGCACAGAAAGTTGCAGGCCAAATATGTGTGACATTTCTGCGACTTTAGCTTCTAGAGCATTTTTACAACATTATACATAGGTGCTGAATACATAAAAAGCGACTGTTCAGCGACAGACAAGTCGCATCGGCTGAAAGTAGGCCAGAATGTCAGTCCATGTTGGAGCAGGTTTAGATACAGTCTAAAGTATAGATCTCAAAGTCTGTGCACAGAATTTAGCAAGGGCCTCGCACCTTCTGATGCATCAGGTAGGTGCACTGTAGCATAGCCTAACCCTCTGTACTTTGGTCTATATTGATGCGGGACATAGACAGCCAGCTGATGACCAATCCATTAGTGCAATGGATGGCTGGAAGCATTTGTCTTTGCCTTTGCAATACCACAGAAGCAATGCATGGTCAATGTACAGCAATGACACACCTGTGTGAACAGCCAGGAGACCCCCCCCATGTTATGTTACATAGTTACATAGTTAGTACGGTCGAAAAAAGACATATGTCCATCAAGTTCAACCAGGGAATTAAGGGGTAGGGGTGTGGCGCGATATTGGGGAAGGGATGAGATTTTATATTTCTTCATAAGCATTAATCTTATTTTGTCAATTAGGAACATTCAGCACCCACCCGCTATCAAGGCAGCTGCCTATCATGTCATGCCCTACCTGCACAGGTGTGCTGGCTACTCAAATGATCCAATTAAGGAGGCCATTTAGTCAGCAGCAGCAGAAGTCCTGTGCCTGGACGCTCCAACAGCGGCCAGACACAAGCAGAAGCAGAAGCAGCAGAAGC